>NC_039287.1:1374172-1574172 GCF_003368295.1 Carassius auratus
AAAAAAAAGGAAAAAAAGATCTTGTTTTATCTGAAACAGTCGGTTTCAGTATATTTTTTTATACAGTTTAATTTATAACCTTTTTTAAAAGAACAGAATGTTTTTTCAACCTTAGTTAAATTGTTTTTAGATTATGTATATTATATAAATGTGAAATAATTAAAATGTGTTTTAGATTATATAAATTATAAAATGTTTTATATATAAATGTGAAATAACTAAAATGTGTTTTAGATTATATAAATTATATAATGTTTTATATATATAAATGTGAAATAATTAAAATGTGTTTTAGATTATATGAATTATATAAATGTGAAATAACTGAATGTCACATATATGATAAAGTTCAAACAAGCTAACTGACAGAAAAGTTCAAACAAGCTAACTGTGATAAACTTCAAACAAGCTAACTGACACAGAGTTCAAACAACTGGCACACACTTCAAACAAACTAACGGTCAATAGGGTAAAACTTTCTGTCAAAACTGCATGATCGATGATTGGGGAGTCTTTCATATACCGTTTTAATTTAAAACTAACAGGTCAATAGGGTAAAACTTTCTGTCAAAAGCACATGATCGATGCGTGGGGAGTCTTTCATCTTCCGTTTAAACTAGCCGTCAAAACCATGATTTAGAACTAACTAGGTCAATAGGGTAAAACTTTCTGTCAAAACCGCATGATCGATGCTTGGAAAGGTCATAGGTTAACCCTTGAAGCCGGAAAGTTCCGCCCATCCATCATAAGGTTACCGGAAGTTCAACCTGTCAAAAGGTCAAAGGTCAAAGTCATAAATCATCATGACAGAAGGTGTATAATAATAACTACTTGCACCCAATATATTCTCATTAATACAAAAAAAAAAAAGACGGAAACTTTTGATTTTCTTGTAGATTTTGTCTAAAGGTTTAATAAACTCTTCCATTTAAAAAATCCGACAATCATTTAATTTATCAAGCTTTAAAAAAATAAATAAATAAAAAAACATATAATTTTACTTCTAACCAACTTCCAGTTCTAAATCAGAATGAATTTTGGATTAGTATATCTGATAACTATCTATAATAACAAGTCTGAAGCCTTTCAAAGGATACTACAAAATTAGCTCCTCAGCTGTCTTCCTGAAAAGCCTAGAAAGATCTTGACGGGCCGATTCATTCAGAGTGTTTGGACAACGCTTCCATTGGTGTTCCAGTGGAGGTTATTTTAAGGGGCTCATGCTGTCAGCTGTTGTCTTAAGTCCTTTTGGAGCCTCCTCACCTCTCTTTTTCACTCTGATAAAACTGTGGACTGGCTGGTTCATTGTCCTCCTTTTCTATTTGAACCCGAACAGACACGTGTAAGGTAAGTCCTGAGCTGTCCTATTTTATTTAACTTTAGTTGATGTTGAGCTGATTGTCCCCATTGTGTCTTTGAGAAACTTGGTTGGATTTATTTGACCGTACGTTTTGTTTCAGTAATTATAGCATGGTTTCATTATTATGAATAAGTAAAAAGCACCAATGTGCTACACTCTTAGCTTTGTTTAGATGTAAATGCAAATGTTTAAAATAGTCACAGTTTTTTCCACTTTGCATAAAACTGCTTCCATTGACATCAGAGTCTACGTGGCTAGAATAAGAAATAGCTTGTCCATATTTAGAGGGTCCAAAAATAGCATGTGGCTTCACAACAGGTGTCATGTTGCTAAATGAAGAGGGGTAGGTGCATGCACATGCATGGGTTTGGAATGGGGGATATAATTTTAACCTGATAAGCAACAGAGCTGGGACATAAACAACCTCTGGAATCTCAGAGTTCATTCCACATGAAATCAGCTCTGTAGAGTTGAAGGGCTTCAGGCCTGGCGCTATCAGTGACACATCAGATTTAGAGGCTCTGCCACTGCGATTTGTGCTATTTTCTCTGCACCCTGTCCTTTAGCCTTCTGTGTCACAAGCTGTTTGTTGTCTCTCTTCAAATGTCCACCAGACATGTAGGCAGCTTAGAGATCAGATCTGACTAAAAATGTTAAAGAATGTATCTAACTGCCACTAAGTAGATCTGTATCTACTCTGTCCCCACAAGGATAGTAAAACCAGTCAGTTTTGACCTTGTGGGGACATTATTATTTTTTTGTCCCCATGAGGAAAACCGCTTATAAATCATGCAGAATTAAGTTGTCTGAAAATCTAAAAATGCAGGTTTGGGTTAGGGTTAGGGTAAAGGGAAAAGAAGATACAGTTTGTACAATATAAAAAACACTATGTAATGTCCCCATAAAACATGGAAACCCAATGTGTGTGTATAAATACATTCAAAAGTTTGGGGTCAATAAAACAATTAATTAATAACTACATTAATTTTGTTTTGAACGAATCTTGAAAAAATATATATTAGGTTCCACAAAGAATATTAAGCAGCAAAACTGTATTGAAAATGTATTATAATAAGAAATGGTCCATTAGTAGTAAATCAACATATTAGAATGGTTTATAAAGGATCATGTGACATTGAAAATTCAGCTTTGCCATTATAGGATTAAATTACGTTTATAAAATATATTAACCAGAAAACAGTTGAATTTAAACAGAATTAAATAAACATATTTATAAATATTAACAAAATATCACTACACAACCATATCAGTACATGTCAAAATCGAAACAAGACAGGTAGATAAATAGAACTTATTAAATTGGCCATCGTTATTGTATAGACTATTACTTCACATTTCCCTTCAGTTATTTCCAATTCTCAGTTTTAAGTTTCTCCAATTATTTGCTTTTCAAGGCCATTTCTCTATTATCCATATCATTTCTGCCGAAGGCAAATTTTCTTTAATTTCCCCAAATTTAAAGTCCCATTTCTTACAAACAACCTCATGCATTTCAAACATACATTCCTTATGCAAAAACGGCCAAAAGCCATCCATCTTCACTTTAGTGGCTGGTGATTTCAGGGAGTCATATCAAACCTCTCAACAAGTAATGCATAAGCACTTCAAATTAATTTCAACAATCTCATTTCAGCATCAAGCTAAGAGTGTAATCAAGCAATTGGCTGTTCTACCTCTGCTAATCAATCTGCTTTCTTATGAAGTACTTTTATGATATATTTAACTTGTTTTTGTTTTGTTTTGTTTTTTCAGCATATGATGGAGGGCATTGACCAGACCTCTGAGAACACCAATGAACAAGTCAATGACCCTGAGGAGCAGCCAGTGGACCCCATGGAGGACTTCAGCCGGCAGCTAGAGGATATAATCAACACGTATGGAGTGGCATCGAGCCTGATGCAGGAGCAGATCTCCATCCTGGAGTCTGAGGAGAAAAAGGAAGAGGAGGCAAAGGCTGATGAAGAAGCTGACCCACAAGAAGCTGGTGGCAGTCCAGAGAAGGAACAAAAGGCTGATAAGAAACTCCTCAAGGGCCTGGGTGAGCAATCTGCCTTTCTTCTGTTCATTTGATAAACAGAGAAAACGTCTTGAGATCAAACAGACTAACTAAAAAACTAAGCCTCACAAAGAGAATTTTCATTTTGCTCAACATCATAAAAGGTCCCCTAGTATTGCCAAATCACTCAATAATTGGTTAAGAAATTACATGGGCCATTTTTTGAAATAGGTGCCATTTTAAGTTTGGAAACCACATAAATAATAAGTTTCAATGTGCCATATCAAGTTAATCAAAAATACATCATAAAAGTCTTCTATTTTAATTTATTTCAAAAAGAATTCCAGTGATGGTCTTCATTGTCATATGAACCTTTAGAAATCATTCTAATATGTTCATTTGGAGCACTTTTTTATTTATTAATTATTATCAGTGTTGAAAGCAGCAGTGCTTAATATTTTTTTATATATAACAATGTATACATCATTTATAGGATTCACTGATAAATAGAAAGTCCAAAATTAATAATTTGAAATAGATTTTGTTGTAACGTAGTCTTCGCTGTCATATTTGATCCGTTTTAATGTGTCATAAAATAGTTTGAGAAAAAATCTTACTTACCTCAAACACTTGAACAGTAATGTAAGACTGAGTGACATGAATGACATCCATTATCTTAAATGACCCACAGAGCAGAGATTTCAGTGAGAAAACTGATTACTGTTTTATGTTTGAAAAATAATGCCATATGCAGCACCTCTCAATCGCACAGATGGAGCCATAAACAGTGATTGGGTTTTTCTATCAGCAGGATGGTCGAGTGCCATGAGCGTAGTAATCAACTGTCTGGAAAATGTCCATTCTCAAGAAAAGAATACTCTAAAGCACACTTCACCATCAAAATGCAGACAGCTATAGTGCTTGACTTAGTTTTCTGACACACTCTGGGCTTAAAGAAAAATTTCACACAAGAATTCACTCATCATTTGCTTGCCCTCATGTTGTTGCAAACCTGTATGACTTTACTTTGTGGAACACGAAAAGAGAAGATATGAATAATGTATTGGTCACTCAATTCAGTTTAGTTACAATGAAGGGGTATTAAAGTTTTTTACTAGGGGTGCAAGATAAATATCGGCCGATAATTAATGCACATCTCGTCAGTAAAGAAGGTTCTCTAATCAGCGGTAAATTCCATCAGGTGCGTGATTTCACATAGAGCAGCTGTTACTACACAGGGCCATTGTCAACTGACAAGCTACGCAAATCCACGTTTATTACCAGCTGACGAGATGTACATTTATTATCGGCCGATATTTATTGTGCACCCCTAGTTTTTACAACAAAAAAGTACCATAAATGTATTATAAAACATCAGAAAAGTGCTCTATACTCATGCACTTCAGTTCAAGGCTTCTGAGGTCTTATAAATAGCCTTGTGTAAGAATAATTACAGATAAATTGGGCTGGTAGACACAGCAATGAGTCAATGAGTTGAACTGAAAAACTGGACGAGTCTGATTTGTGAGCTAAATAATGAATAAAACATTACTTTTCAGTTTGTTCCTTACAAAAGCTGTCTTAAGTCTTCTGAAGACTTGGAATATAGCACAGAAATGTTATGAACTACTTCTACAGTGCTTTTTCTGCTTGTTTTTTATAATAGTTTTTTGGAGATTTATATAAAATAAAAGACAACCAATAAGGCTTGGAAGGATAAATAATGACAGCGTTTTAATTTTTGGATGAACTATCCCCTTAAGACTGAGTAAGTGTCTTGTGCTTTATTTGCTTCTCTCAACCATTTTATCGTAGTAAACACTATCATGCTGTGATTTCACCACTCCTCCCATTGATTTACTTTAAAGCTTGCGTGCAGAACTCTCCCTTGTGGGCTTCTGCTCATCTTCTTTATCTTCTCGTTCTCTGATCTGAACGGAAAACGCTTGTCTCGTAGGTAAAGAAGCCGCATCCTTATTGCAAAGCCTGAACAAGCTCGGCTCTCCAGAAGAGAAAGTGGAAATGGTGTTGAAGAAATACACTGAGCTGGTGAGTATCCAGACCCATGAAAGAATGCCGCTCCCTGAGCAGTTTTCACTATCGACAACAATGATGCATGGAGGACAGTTAAGAGGAAACAAACAGAACAAACTCGATTGACACAGAGAAAGTAAACTAATGCCTGGTGTGATGTAAAGAGTGGTTTCACTGATACTGCAATGACTTAAATATTCAACGCCCTGGGCTGAATATGCAAGTCTGAACACAAGGCCATATGCCACACAAGAAAGTCACAACAATCTCTTCAATATGAGAACACAGAGATAATGACAGGGACACACAGAAAAAAGCTTAAAAATGACGGAATTCTCCCAGTTTTGACAAAACCAAATCTTATTCTCAGAAATAATCCAAGGGCCTTGAAAACTGGGAAAGTCTGTATCCCGTCATTCCTAAATCCTCTTGAGGACAACCAGGCAGACATTATCTAAAGCAGCTTTAGAGCAGTCAGAGGTGTATAAGATCAGGTGTGGATCACACCTGTGTGTGTTTTGTGCATATGGGGCAGGTGGAGGAACACAGGACTGAGAAGAAACAGCTGGAGCAGCTTCAGCAGAGACAGGGTCTTCTGGTCAAGCAGAGAGATCAGCTTCAGTTCGAGCACAGTCGTGCCATTCTGGCCCGCAGCAAGCTGGAGATGCTCTGCAGAGAGCTTCAGAGACATAACAGGACACTGAAGGTGAGAACATGATCTACTGACAGTTTGAGAGAATTTAGTTGTGAAAGAAATAAAAAGCAACTGTATCTTGGTAGGTTTATTTTCATGTATTTATGGAAAAATATATACTTTATTTATTTTGTCTGAATTCTGTTTTTAAAATAGTTATGCCTATTTTCTTATGCCGTTCAAATGTTTGGGGTCAGTTAGGAGCCAGCTGTTCTTTTTACATTTCTATTCATCAAAAAAGTGTAATGGCTTCCACAAAAATATTATGATTTCAACATTGAAAATAATAAAAAATATTTTATGAGCACCATATAAGCACACTTCAGTGACACTTAAACCTGGAGTAAAAGATATTTATAAAAATTACATATATTAAAATTGTAATAATATTTCACAGTTGTATTATTTGACTGTATTTCAGTCAAATTAAAAGTGCAATGTGTAATATTTACAACGCTCTATTTACAGAAATGCAATATAATATATGTATACAAAACTATGTTGTGTTTATTACATTAGTTTAGCTATTTCTATATAAATACACTGCGGGTCCCCTTACATGTAAGTCGCACTATGTTTCTACAATAGCCTATAAACGGACAAACTGCTCTACAGAGCGCGTTTCCAAACTTCCTATCACTACTTTAAAGAGCACCTATTATGGCATTTAAAATGTTCCAAATATTGTTTTAGAAGTCCCCAACAACAGTTTTGCATGCATGCAATGACAAAAAAGACTTTAGTTTTCTTATAATATGCATTTCTTTTTACCTGTTTTGATAGCGATTCTCAAATGATTCGTTTAGTGATTCACTTTTCAAAACCCCGCCTTTACGTGACGTTAGCGAGTATAGACCAGAGTTCATATTGTAAAAGCACAATCAGTCTTTGTTTGCGTTAACTCGATGCATAAACATAACGTTTTTACCAAAAATAAATGCAGTAACGTTATGTTACTACGAGGTATGACTCTATTCTTAAAGAAAACTCCGAAAACAACAACAAACAATTCACATATCTCAATACAATTGTCATTGAAGACCTAGAAGCTAAACAGTGCTTACACAACAAACCAAACAATTATTAAGCATGCTACATAAAACATAAGAGCAACAATTATTAATAACACTTACAGGTTGTGATACGGAGGAGGAAGCTGATGCAAATACACTTGGAAATTTACACAACAGAGCCTATATATATATATATATATATATATATATATATATATATATATATATATATATATATATATATATACACACACACACATATATATATATATATATATATATATATATATATATATAGGTTCTGTTGTGTAAATTTGTATATATATATATATATATATATATATATATATATATATATAGGTTCTGTTGTGTAAATTTGTATATATATATATATATATATATATATATATATATATATATATATATATATATATATATATATACACTCAAAAAAATTTACTTTCACCTTTGCCAATTTTACTTAATCTGTTCATGTTATGATTACTTAAAAAAATGTATTTAACAATGTGAACTTGATTTAATCTAGTTCATTCAACAAAAAAAGTGTGTATTGTCAGCTTTACTTAAAAATTATTTGTTCAGCCAACATAACATTGTTGTGTAAAAGTAACAGATTAATGAAACCAACACAGACTTGCATCTCATTGGCTGAGGATTTCTGCAGTGTATTATGGGTAATTGTTATTCTGTCACCCTCTTGGAGAAGTGTAGCACCATAGATAGGTAGATGAGTAATACAATTTATAGCAATGAAGTTGTTCTGATAAGTTTTAGAACAAAACAAACAAAGAAACAAACAGTTTGAAATGTTGCTTTGTGTTTCAAATATGTTTGTTATGTATTTGATAAGCTATTATAAAAGGAAGGTGTAAATGAAGTGTAATATTAATGAACTGCTCATGGTCCTAATGCAAGGGGGTGGCATTCCTAAAATGGCATTATTTAAATTGTATGTCATCATTATTTAACACTTTCAGGTACAATTAACTCAATTGTTGTTTGTTGACTCTATTAAGGTTTGTTAAGTTTACTTAAACTTATTTTGTAAAATGAACTTAATTATTAAAAACATTGTCCAAAACATTGCAAATTAGTTCGGCTGACACTATTAAATTAAGCTTTGCCCAACCATAGTAAATAAGTTGAATCAACCTTAATAAATTAAGTTGACCCAACGTAAGTACATTAAATTGGAGTAACAGCATTGCATAAGGCTGAAATAAAGCAAATTAATCATGTGGAAATCCTTTCCATGATTTTTTTATGTTTGTTCAAAGAGTTATTTTTTTGAGTGTATATATATGTGTGTGTATATATATATATATACATTTACCTGAAATAAATACAGTAAGACCACAATAGCAGACCTCAACTTGTTCGACATGGGAGAGTGTTGAGCACCTGATATGTTTTCCTATTATTATCCTGTTACCCATGTCAGTGTTTTGATTGCTGAGATTGAGTCGACTCAACTTTCTTCTGAGAAGACAGCGTCTTAAGCCTGGAACACACCAAGCCCATGGTCGGCCGTCGGGCAGTTTTCGAGCGTCGACCGACCAAATCTTCTCAGTGTGTTCCGCATTGTCGGCTGAAATTGGTTCTCGTCGGCTTTGTAATGGCCGATTTGACATGTTGAATCGGCGTCGGAGCTTGTCAGCCAGTCGGGCCATCTGATCATTCTGATTGGCTGTTCAACCAGCGAACCAGCACGCTAGGAAAAAAAAACCGGAAGTGACGGAGCATATAAACAATGAAGTCAACGGGGACATAGTTGCCTCTCTCATTTGTTTGTATTTCTCGTGATTATCATTCGTGATTATTTATATGTATATGGTTTGGATCCCTGTAGCTTCTTCCGGTTTCCCGCTTTGAGTAACTACTTCCAAGACTACTGCCACCTGCTGGTACGGAAAGGTATTTCCTACGCAGACGCAGAACGGACGTGCTAGTTGGCCGTCAGGTGTCAAGAATCGGTTTGGTGTGTCAGGGCAAATCTGGACACAGACGCTGCCGACGTGAGGCGATCCTGCAATCTGTTTTCGTTGCCACTAGTTCGTCTGCGTCGGCTTGGTGTGTTCCAGGCTTTAGAGCCCAGTGGGATGTTAGTGCACTCTGTGTCTCTGCCTCGATGAGACACTAGCTTTACAGACTCAAAGTGCTGCTGACAGATTACTATGACAAGAGGGATCACATTACTGAGCTTCAGTGGCATTTGCCCTTCTTTTATAAATCAAACGTCAAAGACAATGTCTCATTGGCTCAAATCACTGCAGAGGCCATGGCCTCCTGTTCTTTAGTTCTGTTGGTGCTACAGTGAATACATCTACATCCCAGTTTTTTATATTTTCTGTGCTAATTTTGAGGTGAAATCTGCTAAATTGTGCATGGATTTAACAGTGCAATGCTTTACACCTAAAGAAATTAATATTGCAATTAGATTTACACTTACAAGCTGTTTTATTTTACAATGAGCAGTTGAGATCACAAGAGACCATGTGACCGGCTGAAAACAACAAATTTTATTGTGTATAGCACAAAAAAGTGCCTTTACTATTATGTTTTCTTATATCAAATATTGCAAAAACAAGAACACAAAATGATCAAGTTTGCATTCGAAAATTACTTATATTTACATATTACATCATACAGGTAATGTTTTGTTTATTTTTAAATACCTTATATTTTTACAGTTTTACCACTCTCATTACAAATTATAAGGTTATATAAAAAAATCTACCCCAACTTCAAGCCTTGGTTTCAAAACATTTTGAAATTCCTATGGTTCGAGTGTGAACCGAAAAATGAGGGTTAGTTTTAACAGATTTTGGGTAAGTTTTATAATGTATATAATTTAAAAAAAAAAATTCATAATTTTTTTAATTCTTTAAAAGATCCAGTTCATAAGAGCTTGGGAATCAGACTTAACTGGTCGCACTGTATGTTTTTGATTCATGTAAACAGTTCTGAATATTAAAAATTGCAACCTAATTTGTGAATGCCTCTCTCAACTGAGATGCCATATTTGTCATTTTACAAAACTGTTATTCAGCACTTGAAATGTTTCCAGTTGTCGGATATAGCAGTCCACTCATTTCTTTCACTCTGCCAAACAATTATATTGCCTTCCAAGAAACAATATTACCTCCATTTGGTGAACGTGTACATAATATGAAAGATGTTATGAATCTTGCGCAAAGCACCTGGAGCCATTTTCTGTTTGCAGTTCAGCAACTGATTTCAGTACATTTGTACTGCTCAACGAACAGGTGCATGGAGGACTTTGTGAGAAAAGGTAGTGGTTTCTGTCCCAGCATCCACACACACAAACTTTTTTCAGTTTTTGTGGTCTGTAAGGTGACTCAGAGGAGCTTTCTAATCACGTTTGCATTGTTTTTTCTCCTCCGGGCATTGAAGATATTAAACTCTTGCTCTAATATAAACTCTGCATGCCTTTGGAAGCTGATGCTATCCTTCCCTAGAGGCTGGCTTTGACCTTGTTCACTCGCCAGTCAATTTTATTCAAGTATTATGGAAGCCATTAATGAGTGGGTCATAGCAGAACATCTAAGCCCTGTGTGTAGGTGCGACTCTCAGCTATGAGGACCATAAATTAGATTTAATCTGGGGTCATTTCCTTCGCGGTTATGTGAGCGATTCACCTCCCTGATGAGCTTGTGTAGTAATACAGCTTCAGCTTTCCCAGGTGGAAGCTTGAGACTCATGTCATGTGTAAACACAGGCAGGCAAACAGATTCAGCCCTGGAGAGGAACACTCCATGTGTGGATTCCTTACGAATCGCTGAGTCAGGAAGCTGGTGCTTCTGAAACAGGAGCTGATGTTTACAAAAGCGCACACATTGGATGGCAGGCCTGTTTCATATTCACACGTCCAATCCCAGATACTAAAAAAGGATAGTGCCACATAGATCTCATGTAGCTTAATATGTCATTTGCATCATTTGATTAATATGATCATTAGCTAGCCTTCACCACTTCCAGACCTTGTAAGGTAGAAAAATAGTGCAGTTAAAGTAGCGGTTAGCACTATGGTGCTCATGTGGGCAACTCAGGTTCAAGTCTGGCCTATAACATGTCCATTCCCTCTCTATTTCACTATTCACAATAAAAGCCCCTTCCAAAAGGTTGTCCATTACTACTTTTGTGACATACTACTTTTATTAAAAATAATAATGTTTCTTTTCTTTTTTTTAAATAAAGGTTACAACTCTTTTGTAAACTTTGTTACTTCTCAAATGCCTTTTTATATATTTTATCTTTTAAATATATCTTTTTTATATAGTTTATACCAGACACAGACTTCCAATCTGTGTTAATACGAAAATACAAAAGTCCATCATGAGCATTTTATAATATTATATTTAAAATATCATATATGTTTTAGAATGATGATAATCTAAAATAAGTCAAAAAACAAACCATTGTGCATTTTTCAATAATTTTCACACAATAAGAAATTAAATTGTAATTTTTTTATTCATTTGTAACATATTAAGATTATTTTTAATAGTAATTTCCACATTTATATATACACATATATATATAATTTTATTTATTTTTTTATGTTTTTTTTATGCATTTTATATTAGTTTATTTTAGTACTAAAACTTATTTTAGTTAGTTGACGATGCAGCATTTCTCATTTTCGTTTAAGTGATTTTAAGTTTAGGCTTTTCATCTAATATTTATATTATTTGAGATTTATTTTAATTAACAAATATTTTATTTAAATAGTGACATTTAGTGTTAGCATGACTGGGATGAAATATGTAGTTACGAATGAAGCATATCACTTGTGATCAATCCAGATGTCAAATTCAAAATTGTATATAACTGTCTGTATTTAGAATATTTAAAATCCAAACTATGAAATAAGCTGAAGTAAGAGCTGGCCATTTTATTCCACAAACATTTAATATATAGTTTCTTCTATACAAAATGCTATCAAAGACAATACATTATTTGACTTACCGTCTAGTCTCACACCCTGACCTAATACTAGATCTAGATTGCTTTCATCACTTAAGGCTGCACATTCCCAGATTTCCCACTCATTTCCTTCTCTCTTTTTCCCTGCAGGAGGAGAGTCTGCAAAGGCTGCGGGTGGATGAAATGAAGCGGAAGGAGATCACCGATCATTTCCAGAGCACGCTGGTGGACATTCAGAATCAGATCGAGCAGCACAGTAACCGCAACAACAAGCTGTGCCAAGAGAACAGTGAGCTGGCCAGCAAACTCAAGACCATCATAGAGCAGTATGAGCGGAGAGAACAGGTACAGACCGAAAACAACACACAAGACATATCTGTACACATACCATTTGAAATGCATTAAATCCACACATAAGCAGAGATACAGCAGGCCCACCTTTCACAGTCCCTCTGCTGCATAACAAAACTCTATTTTCAGCTACACAGCACTGTGCTGTCTATGTGGGCAGTGTGAAGACTGTACCTGTTAATATGGGCCCTAAAATAAATATGTGCTTACGGTGTGAAGCAGATTGAAGACCTGTGTAACGAAAGCCAGCAAAATTAATTGGGTATTTTTCAAACACCCCAATATCTAACACATCTGTCAAAGCGATTCAGTCACAAATCCATTTAAAGCTGCACCCCGAGGCACAGTCGAAATTAGAGTCAGTGTGTGATACGATTTGATTTTTTGTTCTGGTCCATCTGAAAAGCTGAATGAGTCATTACTGGGGTTCCGAACTTACTTCAAACTCTGCAATTACATTACAGTCAAAAAAATTCAGAACAATTACTTTTTTTATGTCATATGAAGCCTCTTATGCTCACCGAGGCTGCCATTTATTTGATCAAAAATACAGTAAAAACTGTAATTTTGTAAAATATTATTACATTTTTTTTCTATTTGAGTATTTTTGTTCAAGTGCAGCCTTAGACAGCCTAAGAGATTTTCTTAACCATTACAAAATTATTCCAAATTTACATGAGCAATTTTTACAGTCACTGTGCATAAAAAAACATATGCGTGTTTTAGAGCTGGAGCCTGTCAGAGCTGTAATTTCACAACACTAGGTGGAGGAAACTACACACTCACACTTTCTAATCCTGCTATATGCACAGCAGATACTGGTATTTTTTGACTTTGACTCAGGGATTCACGCCTGGTTTGACAGTGAATATAGCACCTTGTAAAACACTCAGTATTCTGTATCTAATCACATGAGGATCGACCGATGGAATGACAAGCCTGATGTGTGGGGAAGTTAAACTCAATCTGTCATGCTGATGGGTACCACAGAGGCTGCTCGCACACAGCTGTGTTGTGGGCTAAATTCGACACCGAGAATTGAACTAACTCGAATAAATTGTGCAGCGTGTCTCTGCTGCCCTCTGCTGGCTGCGATAGAGACACACATCTCATGAGCGGGTGCTTAATGTTATTTATACTAGAACATGTTCCTGGAACAACATCCCTATTGACCAATCACCACCCTGATTTTAGGTGTAAAAGAATTGATACGAAAGCTGTTCCAAGAACAAGAAATGATGTTGATCCTGGAACCAGTTCTGCTTGTTAATCATCACACTGTGTGGTGTATCAGGATAGAGGCAAACCCAAAATCTCAATGTTGAAATGCACTGCCTTAAATGTTGTTCCTAGAAATTACAAGAGCTGGAAAGGGAAACTACAAAAATAAAAGGAAATAAAATCCGGCATCCCTGCGACCCTAACTAGGACAAGTGGTTTGGACAATGGAATGGAATTAGATTAAATCAGCTATGACCCCATTGCGTCTAAATTAATATTCTGTATTTTTATGCAGACTTTAGAGAAGATCTTCAAACACAGAGATCTACAGCAGAAGCTGTCTGATGCCAAGCTGGAAGAAGCCAACATGCTCCTCAGTCAAGCTGAAGAGAAGCACAAAAGGGAGAAGGAATATGTAAGACACACAGATCTCCTATCCTGGCTCTTCAGATTTGCCTCAAGCAAAACGAAGGGCAGGCAAATTCATTTGCATGTGCTTACAATGATTTTCTTTACAAGCAGGGTCTAAAACGAAGTGCCAAAATGCAATTAAAAACTAGCTTGTAAAAGGAACTGCAACATAATATATTAAACTGATATGTATGAATGATAATGTGACCTTTCCTGATGAATGCATTCAAATAACGCTGTCAGCTAAAGAAAACATCTGGTGAGTGAATTGCAAGTCTTCTCAGTGGAAAATTTCCCATAAAAAATGTTTCTTGGATCTTCGTTTGGTCTCTATAATTCCATGTAGGAAAACATATGTAAAATAAACCTCACATAAAGGTACTGAAACAAGAATGCAAAGAACAAAATTACAATACTTTTATGATATAAAGTCACTTGCTCATCTCAAGTGACAAAATATCCATATAAGAATAAATAAATAAAAATAATAATAAAAAGAAAGAAGTATAAATATTATATAGCCTCTAACAATAAATTACATTTTCTCACACGAGGCAAAAAGTAAATTTTAGACCCTGTTTATAAAAACGTTTCAGTGAGTCTCAAGAACTGGCACATGTTAACATCTCACCATTTATGTTGTTAGTTGCTTAAAGAGGCTATTGAAAAAACAAAGAAATGCTGCGCTATGAAGGAGCAGGAGTTACAGATGAAGAAACAGGTAATGCCAAGTTCTCGGCCTCTCTCACCTGTTTGTGTGTGTGTCTTGTGTTTAACCAGTTACTCACTCAGGCTGCAGAGTGGAAACTACAGGCTAAAGAGCTGAAAGAGCAGCACACTGTCATGCAGGCCCAGGTGAATATCTATCGCTGTGGCATTACCCACAATCCAACACTCTCTCCTCTCTAGCTGTGGTGTTTCTCTCACGGAGCTGTGTGACAAACCACATAAACAAATCAATCTTTAAAAGGCAATTCATTTATAATGGTGATTCATAGCCATTAGGAGAACTTAATGCTCTGTCTGGATTCATTTCAGTTGAGATGGATATAGATAAATTATAGACGGATGTTTATAAAAAATATATACCGGTATAGATATAATGAGAGCTTCACATTCCTGTGTAGACCATAATAAAGTACTTTTTTAAGTGCCTCAAGAGATAGTTTATCCAAAAATGAAAACTCTGTTCATTTTTCTGTTCAATTCATTTAGTCACCCTCATCGTCCTAAAGATGTATGACTTTTTTTCTTCAGTGGAACACAAAAGGAGAAATCGTTTACAATAAATAAAGTCTGAGGTTTTCCAGCAACCAAAAGGGCACAAAACATCATAAAACTGGTGCATATCGAGAAATATTATTTGGTCTTAGAGCAGAGAAATCATGTAGATACTGGTTAATTCTTTAACCTGATAACTGTCACTCACGTTTTTGAAGATAGACTTGAATGTGCATGATACAAACCCACATTTTTTTAATTCATGACTGAAAACATTTTGTGACATGATTTTGATGTACCATTTACATGGTAATACAATGTCTGATTTTAAAATGGGTTTTGAAGGATGAATTTTGAGATTTTATGTTTTCAAGTGATATATAACTTCTGATGATTTCTAAAATGTTATAGAGGAAAAAGGCAACGAGGAAGTCTTATTTTTAAAAAAAAGGTCAAAACTCCTTTTGTAATGTAGATTTCTGAGGGTGCACTCTTGTCATAAATGAATCTATTACTTTTCCTACATAATTTTTTACAAAAAAATATTGGTAAAATATATTTTTGGGAGTCTTAGACCTTTCCAACGATATATAGTTGGTCAAGATTAGATTAGATTTGATTGTAATATAGTATAGTCAACGTAGGTGTCCCGTATACGGGACGGGGTGACTGTTAGCAGGTTAAGGAAATGAATGCAATCTCACTGTCTCTGAATCACCAAAGTTATGAATTTGAGTTATGTTGATAGCTGTATGAAGGCCTCCTGTCTTTCACGGCTCTATTATGGCAACACAGACGGAGATATATCATTTCAGTGTATTATTATAGTTCACAAGCATCACAAGTGCTCAACAGTAAATACGACCTGGATGCGTTTCATTGCTGCTATCATAAATAATAAGTGATGCCTTTCACATTACATACTGAGTCATTGCAGAAAGTGTTCATTTATTTAAAGCTTTGTGTTTTTTGACTGGAACATTTGCCTTGACTAATTGCAGATGGATTGTGTAAAGTGCAGCTGCAATATCAGCGATTAACTCTTTCATCTTTCCATCAGGTCCATAATGTAAACAGAAGAATGAATAAGTAAATTAATGGATGTATGAATGAATAAAAGTAATATTTATTTATCCATTCATTAATGTATTCGTGCTTATGTTTATTCATAAGGGAATAAATACATACATTCATAAGAAAGAACAACTTTTTTTTTTTTTTTTGCTTTTTCCAAAATAAGATATATGATATATGATATATGAAATATATGATATATGATATATATGATATATGAAAAACAATATAAGAAAAATGTAAACGGAAGGCCAAGCTGATAAGTATGAAATGTCATTGTCATTGTGTGTGTTTCTCTTACTGTACTCCAAGGTATTGATATACAGTGATTTTGTGGATGCTAACACTAATTTTCTTCTTTCAGCTGGCGTTGTACTCCCAGAAGTTTGATGAGTTCCAGAACACACTAGCAAAAAGCAACGAAATTTACATCACTTTCAAACAGGAGATGGACAAGGTTTGTTGTGTTATGCACACTTTTAGAGTCAAAAGTTGATAGGAAAAAAGTAGGAATGATTCGTTTATACTTGTATTTCAGTGAAAATATCTAAATGATAAATTTACTTGCTTTAATTTACTTACTTTCACTTTATTTTAACTCTGCTTGATGATGCAGCAAGATACACTTGTATTAATGCTACAATCTCTGAAAACAAGTCTTAATCTCTGTTTAACTGTAAAATAAGACAAAATACTTTTGTTAAAGGTACAATTTGAAAGTTTTTTGCAGTAATATCCAAAAACCACTAGGCTAGAGTTATATATTTTGTCCGGCTGATTACTGACAATAGCTCTAATGTTTTCAACTACTTGTAAATCATGAGAAAATCCCCATTCTAAACAGTGTCACGGGGCAGTGCAGTCGCCTGTCAATGACGTTAGTTCCCCATTGTTACCGCCTTTACTGACATAGAAACCACATGACAACAGTGTCGTGGACATTGCGGAAGTAGCTTCGCGACAAACTTCAACTAGAAAGAGATGTCGATCTCGCTTGTGTTTAACTCGACAGGTGAGTTGTTTTGATTCGTATCTTTACAGAAAACGTATGCTATTATAACAATCAACTAGATTAGAATTATGGGGTGCCAATCACGGGGCATCGCGTCTCTAGACCCGCGCGAGGACTCGTCTGATCTATAGTCTGATCGCGTCTTTGCATTGACTTTGTATATAATCTACTCACGCAAATCGTTGAACTTGCATTAAGTCCATGATTTATCTTTTCGTCTGATTGATGGCCATCAGCGATTGAGTAGAAGACAACAAATCCTATCATTCCACGCTCTTTCTTAGCGTCATCAAACCACGCGATTGTTATTGTTTTGATAGTGCGCCCTCTCGTGGCAGGTCCTACAACCGATACCTTTAAGTATAGGATTTTTTCCCCCTTTTTTTTTTTTTTTGAAGTGAACAATTTAAAATGCCTTTGTCTATTTTAAAGCATATAAGTCTTATGCTGATCACATTTTTATTTGAACAGATGACAAAGAAGATGAAAAAGCTGGAAAAGGAGTCGGACATATGGAAGACACGGTTTGAAAGCTGCAATAAAGCTCTTGTTGAAATGATTGATGAGGTAATGTAATGTAATGATGTAAATGACTTGTCAGTATTTGATTATCATTAGCGTTTCACTTATTTACTGTTTAACTCTACTCCAACAGAGATCAGAAAAGGCCAAAGAGTTTGAACTCTTCACTTTGAAAATCGACCGTCTGGAGACTCTGTGCCGAGCACTGCAGGATGAAAGAAAAAGTTTATATAGCAAGATTAAAGAAATACGGTCCTCAGAAAAGGTTCTAGCAGCTGCAGTGGATTTGCCACAAGTAGATGAGCTTCCAGAGCTTGTCCAACTTCCCAAGTTAGCTCCCAACCCCATGTTGACCACAGAGATGAAGAGGCTGCGAGAAGAGCAGATTCGTCTGCAGGAGTTTGCAGCTTCCTTGGTAAGTTCCATAACAGATGATGCTGGAGAATCTGATAGTGGGGAAGAGGAGACGGCACAAAAGATTCCAGCAATTCCTGAGGCTACCAAACATGAGTCTACTGAACAAGAATCAATACAAGATGAATCCTGTACCACAGAAGAAAACAAAGCAGAGGTTGTTAGTGTAAACGAAGAGAAGTCATTAGTACCCTCAAATCCTGAACCCACCAAACCTGAGACAGAATCCAAACTTTCTCAAGAGCCTCTACAACCAGAGATCACTGAACAACAGACAGGAATACAAGATTCAGTCAAAGAGGAACCCAGCCAGGAAGAGGCGTCAAAATCAGAAAAGACGGTTGAACAGAAATCCCCTCAGCCAAAGCCTTTCATGAAAGAAGAGTGTAAACTTGAAAGTGTTATATCTGAGCTACCTGAACCAGAGCTGCCCAAACAAGAGCCCCTCAAACAGGAACAGCCAAAACCTGTCACGAAAGATGAGTGCAAAGATGAAGCTGTTAAACCTGATCTACTTGAACCAGAGTCACCCAAACAAGAGCCCCTCAAACAGGAGCAGCAAAAACCTTTCACGAAAGAAGAGTGCAAAGATGAAGCTGTTAAACCTGAGCTACCTGAACCAGAACCAGAGCCAGAGCTGCCCAAACCAGAGCCCCTCAAACAGGAGCACCCAAAACCTGTCACGAAAGATGAGTACAAACTTGAAGATGTTAAACCTGAGCTACCTGAACCAGAGTCCCCCAAACAAGAGCCCTTAAAACAGGAGCAGCAAAAACCTGCCATGAAAGAAGAGTGCAAAGATGAAGCTGTTAAACCTGAGTTACCTGAACCAGAGTCGCCTAAACAAGAGCCCCTCAAACAGGAGCAGCCAAAACCTGTAACGAAAGAAGAGTCCAAAGATGAAGCTGTTAAACCTGAGCTACCTGAACCAGAGTCGCCCAAACAAGAGCCCTTAAAACAGGGGCAGCAAAAACCTGCCATGAAAGAAGAGTGCAAAGATGAAGCTGTTAAACCTGAGCTACCTGAACCAGAGTCGCCCAAACAAGAGCCCTTCAAAGAGGAGAAGCCAAAGCCTTTCACGAAAGAAGAGTCCAAAGATGAAGCTGTTAAACCTGAGCTACCTGAACCAGAACCAGAGCCACCCAAACAAGAGCCCCTCAAGCAGGAGCAGCCAAAACCTGTCATGAAAGAAGAGTGCAAACTAGAAGATGTTAAACCTGAGCTACCTGAACCAGAGCTGCCTAAACAAGAGCCCTTCAAAGAGGAGCATGTTGAGAACGCCGCAGCTACATCTGATGAACCCAAAGCACAGGCAACAAAACCTAAAGCCTCAAAATCCCAAGAGGCAAAAGCGAAGGCCGGCAAAGCCCAGCCTAAAAAACAAAGTTCAACCAAGAAGAAAGGCTCTGCAAAGGGTCCGAATAAAAGCTAAGCAGAAATGTATTACCAAAGTAGTTTTTATTAATCATCTCTAGATTAGTTTGTTTGTGTAGATAGACAAGTCTGGCTGTAGACAGGTTTAATTCACACTGCACTGACAGTTACCAATAAAGACAACAGACACGTTTGAAAGGTTTTGTCTGATCAGTGTGTTACGCCTGTCAGCATCTGTTGGTGTTGGTCTGTGCTTGTTTTTGGCAACAGAATGTTGAATCTGCATTTATCGAGTCTTGGAAAGTGTCAGAAGGGACGTAGGCCTACTGTACCGGTCTGCATTGGTCTGTGTCTGTCTGTGCAGTTTGAATTGGCCTTATAAGTTAATACAGACGATGACAGACTGGTCATAGGACACGTTCCTTTATGAAAGTTTACTATAAAGATGAATATTTAGAGATGGGTGTGATACTTTTTTCCGCTTGTAATACTTTCTTAGAACCTTCAAATAAACGTCTGTTCTTGACAATCTTACAGGTATATGGTAAATGTTCTCTTTCACAAAGACATTTGATTATATGACTAATACAATTTAAATGCGAAGATTTGTGTGAAAAAGGCAGCTAAACAGTTGGTTTTCAAATGTTCTGGATGAAGCTACTTAAGGTGTTTGTGAAGCTATGAAATTTACACCTCTTTCAAACTGGAGATGGAAAAGGTTTGTCACACGTGGGAAATTACGTAAAACTGTTTTATTCCAGTAAAACATTTTAAAAAGTTGAGAACTTCTTGGTGTAGTTAGATGTAAAAGTTTTAAGTTAAATTCAAAGCATTGTGTGAACAAAGCAAATTACAGCTAAATACTATTTACAAAATAATAATTTTCAAGAAAATAGCTGCCAGGACGTTGCTAGGTGGTTGGTTTTTAGAACATTGCAATGCAATTGATAAAATCCGTAGCGATCGGTTTTGACCAAAATATCTCAATTTTGTTTTGTTTAGATTTTTGTCATAATTAATATTTTATATATATTATTATCATTATATATTATTCTGAAAATGTTTTTGTGCTGTTACCTTGGCTGGTTTAGGGCAGTAGGTGTTGCCAAGTCCCGGTCTTAATGAGTGATTAATTGAATCATTCATTCAAACGATTCAATGGCTGATATAGTTGAATTCATTTCACGTTTATTTGTATAACGCTTTTCAAATTGCAAAGCAACTAGACAGAAAATTTAAGTTTCTACTTTATATTTAGGAGTAGCTGATCAGTAGTGACCATGTCAAGATGATGTGATTCAGGCAGAAATATACAGTAAAAAATCATGCAGTTAGTTAATGGCATGTATTCAAACAAACGGTTAACACTATTAACAGCAATGATTATATGTTGAGATCAAACTTATAGCATGTGCTTGTTGTCTTCTAGCTGTCTTCCTTTGTGTTTCCACAGCATGAAGGTAATTAAGGTTTCAGGGCTCTGCCCTGGCAGCTTTGTCAATGTTATCTTTGTTTAATGTCTATTGGTTTGTCTTGTGTCTTCACATATTGCTTTGCCTTTATTTATGCCTGCCATGTGTTCCTGTGGTCCCACCTCCTTGTATCCCTTGGTCATGCCCTCTTGTTTAGGCCTTGGCTGCATCCGACAACTTTGGCAGGTGACTTGCTGCCTCGCTGCTGTATCAGGCAATGACTTTGCAGACAGCGTTTTTGCACAAAGGCACCTCATGAAACTTTTTGATTTTGGACAAGCTTCTGAGGCAGAGTAATGGTTTAATGATCGACAGCAAAATATAGAGAGCTTTGGTGACAACTAAGTGAATATTTCATTGCCGTAATATTAATTCCTCGCTAGAAATTACATAAAAAGTGGAAAACGTTGATCAAAAGCATTTGGATGTGCCTTGATGCCTTCCTACCTTGGAATGCGTCCTCCAAAGGCAGCATTTCTCAGTTTTCGGATGCAGCCCTTGTCTTGTCCTCGTTTCTGTAATTGTGCTCACCTGGTCCTTGTGTACTTTCCTGTCTATATATTGTGCTGTTTTTCCTCTAGTTGTTGCTAGTTCGTCTTGTGCCAGAGACACTTGCTGCTAGTCCAGTCTTGCCCTGTTACTGTGTATCCTTTTTTTAGTTTTTGCTCTTGATTTTTTATTTTCTGATTTTGGTTCAGCTCTTTAGTAATCTTGTTTATATTTAATTGTATATCATATTTAGTTATTCATCAGTGTTGTTTCTACTCTTTAACTATTTAGATTTTATATTTATATTTTTCAGTCTAAACTTGGATATTTCCGTAAAAAGAAAAAAGTATTTTATTTTTATAGTTTTGCTTTTTTCATCAAGTTGTTTCTCTGTGTGTTGTGCTGAGTAGTGTTGTTGTGTGTTCCCTCCTGACCTGCTCTACCAGCCTGAGATTCCCTGCCTTTTGGTTCCCCAAGGTGGCCTGCTAACCGAGCCTGGTGCTGAGAACCGTATCTCTGACACTGCCTGCTTTGAGCTCCTTCGCTCTGCTTGCATGCTCTGCTGTTCTCTGCTCTGGTTTTCTCCCCATCATTACACCCAGATTTGACCAACGACTTTGACTGTACCCCAGACTCTCTACCTCTCAGGGCATTGATCTCTCCCTGCTGGTTGGACCTGTCCCAAGATTGTCCACCCCTGTGCTGTGAACTTTTGTTTTCAATAAATCTTGTTTCACTCACTCTGCATTTGGGTCCCTTCCTTTTGACCGTGACATAAGGTTGTACAAATTTGTGACCCTGGACCACAAAACCAGTCATAAGGGTCAGTTTTCCAGTTAAATTATTTTAAAATTGTCTAAAAGCTGAATAAATAAGCTGGTTTGTTAGGATATGACATATTTGAAAGAGATACAACTATTTGAAAATCTGGAATCTGGGGGTTCAAAAAAAAATCTAAATATTGAGAAAATCGCCTTTGAAGTTGTCCAAATGAAGTCCTTAGCAATGCATATTACTAATGATAACACATTTTTTATAGATGTACGGTAGTGCTTTTACAAAACATCTTCATGGAACATGAATCATTTTTGGCACAAAAGCAAAATTGATCATTTTAACCTATACAGTGTATTTTTGGCTATTGCTACAAACTTACCCTTGCTTCTTATGACTGGTTTTGTGGTCCAGGGTCACATTTATGAATGAACCTCTCATTTTATTCAATCTTCCCGGTCTATTGTTATTTCTTATGGAATCTGCCTCGAACATTAGCTACAATGTACATAAAATGATAACTTTAATTAACTTAAAATAATTAATAAGCAAATCTACTTCACCAGCACCGACGCTATATACTGCAAAAACTGAGGTTCAAAGACTAAATTCTAAAGATGGCTGCACACTTGCTTCTCTGAAGCAAAAGAGCTATAAAATTAATAGGCCTATCACTTTTGCAAAAGGTATTCAGGAAAACGGCACTTTTGCTTGTGAGATATTACTGATCATATATTATTATTATTTAAAATATTATACAGAAATATTTTTCATAAATTATAAGGGCATTACAACTGCATTATAAGCTTCATCACACAGTGATTGCTTTTGGACTCTCTAGGTGTTTTTTTATTGTTTTGCAAAATGAGTGATGCACCTTAATCTCAGCTCACACATCGTTAAAAAAGCAATTGTTATCGTAGATGATAAATGTTGCACACTCCTAAAAACACATCCATTTTGAATAAACCACAAAATTTGAACAATTCTTCATGCTGATAGCACAAATGCAGCAGGGCAGGTTATGTGCTTAGGTTTAGAACAATTGTGATTAACCCCAAATTACATTTTGGGCATCTTCTAATAAAAGGACTTTCAAAATAATGATGATAAATTATGCTAACTGCTGGTCACTGGCATACAATAACTCCTATTGCGCACCATGATTTTCACTCAAGCAGCAGTTGCCATGGCAACAGCCTAAAAAGACAAGCAGCTATCATGCTTTCGCTGTTCAAAATGTTTAAGTGCCTATATCTGCAAGTGAATATGTATCGACTTGTATTTATATAGAAATTCTTTCACATAATTTTCCACTCTGGATTACAGATCCTGTACCTTGTAGACATACTTAAGCATTGCAGATCAAATCGAAATATCATATATTTCAGTTGTACAGCATCCCTCCACATACACAAAGAAGCCGCCTTTGTCCTGTTAAACATAGTAATACACAAGCAGACCCAAATACATTTGTTCTGAAGGAAGATTCAGAGCAAGTCTGAGTTATACCTGCAGGCAGTTTTGTCTTGAACGGAGTACACTTTACATCATCTGATCTTGAGTTACTGTATGTGTAGCTACTGTGTTTGGTGTTTGTATGGCAGTAGAGATATAATCTTAGACATATATTATTTATTATTTCATTTTTAGAAGACAAAATCATGACCAACCAAAGTAAATGTTAACTGAGATTTTATAGATGCATGTTTCATGACTTTTCTAGGGATGCTTTATTATTAAAACCATGCGGTAGAAACTGTTTCCACAAAAATGTGTTGTTCCACAAGAGTCCACATATTGTTCTAGTACATTTAAATTTTACCTACAAAAAATGTATTTATTTCTGCCATTCAATAAGTGTCTTTGTCTTCCAAGATTCACAAACCAAAGGTTGTCTACATGAGAGTGCCTGCTCATTTGATCAAAGAAGCTGCTTCATCTGCAATAATGATGTTCATTGAGCATTGCTATTTGATATGGAAAACAGGAATTATGCAGACAGGCCCTTGGGTGGATGAGATTGAGATCAAAAAGATAACTGACCAAGCCATGGAATAATTAATAATTAGTCTGTGAAAAAGAAAGATCCTTTTATGTATTTTATTGTTTTCTTGTTTGTTTTTGTACAAAAAGCAAATTTGGCATACAGAGATACATTCACTTGTCACAGTATTGTTGCTTTGTTTTTTTAAAATGCAAGCTCAAACATTTCAAGGGTGGCATTAGTATATACGCAAAAGCATACCCTTTTTCTTTTAATAAAAGACACGCTCTTCGACGATCAACATTGTATGCTTTGATTCTTTCTATTGTGTTCCTAAAGATAACTAATTCCACACAAAGTGTCGACAAGAGCCCAAAATAAGTAATTCTATCAATAGAAAAAACAGGGGAAAATACTAGCATGCAAATGCAACTTTTGTCAATAAGCTTCGAGAACTTTGAACGAGGAGAATGGCTTTACAAAGTGATAGTCCAGATTGCCACAGTGAGGACACTGCTGTACATTGCTGTACTCAGAGAAATACTGCATGCCCACACGTACGTCTATGACAGGTTTCCCACAATGCTTGCAGTTCAGCCGGGCCTAGGCAGACAGAGAGTGGTGGTGCATTTAAAACTGAAATTTGGTTTTATATGTATGTATATATATACACACACACACACACACACACACAAAATATATACACAGTGGAGATCTAAAGTTTGATTTCCTAAATTTCAAGATTTCTGTTTAAGTAGATGGACAGTATTTTAAGCATATTTCATACATTTATTTTATTCTGAAGCACAGTATAAAAAACTTATGAGATATGAGATAAAAAAATAAATAAAAAAAACACTTTTCAAAATTAGAGAACACTTACAGATACCTCCAAGTTATTGGTGTTAATCTGGCATATGGTGCCAATTTCCTATTTAACTGGCAGCATTCCTCCAATATTCACTAAGATTGCAAGAAGGCGGGCTGCTCTAAGGTGACTGAAACCCTGCAAAAGGACGTTGTACAGATGAAGGGCAAAGGTATGACCTTTTCAACCACTGCACAAGAAGTTTGTCGTTCCAAATCTGTAATTTCTTGTTTAATTTATTTGGGTCTGATCGGAAACATTATGTTTGGCGTCAAACTGGGGAAAGACTGAAACCCAAGTGCATAAATAAGTCAGTGGAAGGTGGAGGAGGAAGTGTCATGGTTCTGCACTAGGAGTTGGGCCTCTTATAAAGCTACATGGCAGGGTGAATCCAAATATTTATCAGAACCTCCTTCAGCAACATGCAGTGACTTCCCTGCAAGCATCTCCCAATCATCCTGCAATTTTCATGCAAGACAAAGCCCCCGTCACACCGCAAAATGGGTAAACCAGTTCCTTGAAGCCAAGAACACTGAAATAATGAAATGGCCTTCCCAGATTTCTGATTTAAGCTCGGCTGAAAATTTCCTTGGAAAAATCCTTGGTGACAAAGTTATGGCCAAGAAACCCACTACTGTACAGTTACCGAACTATGGAGGAAACTGGAAGAAGAGTGGCCAAGATCACACCAGCTCAGTGTGAGAAACTATTGACGTCCTTATGGCTCTCTCAAAGCAGGGGTCTCTACACTTCCTACTAATTTCTGAGAGCTGTAACCCTCCAAAATTTTGTTGTAATCTTCTTTCGAGCTACAGCAGTTACTGTTCTCTAATTTTGATCACTATGTTTCAAAAAAAAAAAAAATCTACTGTTTATAGATTGTTCTCTAATTTTGATCTCCATATATATATATATATATATATATATATATATATATATATATATATATATATATATATATATATATATATATATATATAAAAACAGTACAGACCAAAAGTTTGGAAACATTAATATTTTTAATGTTTTTGAAAGTAGTTTCTTCTGCTCATCAAACCTGCATTTATTTGATCAAAAATACAGAAAAAAAATTAATATTGTGATATATTATTACAATTTAAAATAATTGTTTTTAAATGTATTATACTTTAAATTATCATTTATTTCTGTGATGCAAAGCTGAGTTTTTAGGATCATTATCACATGATCCTTTAGAAATCATTCTAATATGATGATTCATTATCAAAGTTGGAAACAGTTCTGCTGCTTAATATTTTTTCAGAACATGTGATACTTTTTTAGGATACTTTGATGAATAAAAAAAAAAAAAAAAGAAGAAGCTATGTTTTTAAAATATAAATATTTTGTAATAACAATATACACTACTGGTCAGTAATTTTTTTTCTTTCTTTCTTTTTTAAATAAAATCAATACTTTTATTCAGCAAGGATGTGTTAAATTGATATAAAGTGATAGTAACGAAAATATATTATTAGAATATATATTATTAGAAGTTTTTATTTTTAATAAATGCAGTTCTTTTTAACCTTTTATTCATCAAATATATTAGACAGCAGAACTGTTTCCAACACTCATAATAAATCAGAATATTAGAATGATTTCTAAATGATCATGTGATAGACTGGATGTTACATGTGACACTGAAGGCTGGAGTAATGATGCTGAAAATTCAGCTTTGCATCACAGGAATAAATTTTTTTTTTAAGTATATTAAAATAGAAAACTATTATTTTAAGTTGTAATAATATTTCACAATATTACTGTTTTTTTCTGTATTTTTGATCAAATAAATGCAGGCTTGATGACCAGAAGAAACTTCTTTCATAAACATTAAAAATAGTAATGTTTCCAAACTCTTGGTCTGTACTGTATATATGTATATATATATATATATGTGTGTGTATATATATATATATATATATATATATATATATATATATATATATATATATATGTATATATATGTGTGTGTGTGTGTGTATGTGTATATATATATATATACACATACACACACACAATTTAAATGTACTAGAACAATATTTGTATATATATATATATATATATATATATAATTTAGGTATTTATGAGCACAAACAAATTGATTACCTGGCAGCAGGGTGACGCAGCCAGTATGTCATATGTGTACATTGTGCCCAGCTGGTGCCAGCTTCCATCCCACCTGGACTTGCACTTTATACACACGATTTTGTGCACTCCTTCCAGGCAGTCCACACAGATGGCATAAAGGTGCATCAACCTCCCTTTAGAACATAAACAGAAAACCCTTTTAAACTGCAATTAGACTCTAATTAATGAAAATATATTCTGATAGAGGGTTAATGATATGCCATGATCAAAGCATTATTATCTGTCACAGCTGCTTTGCTTCTTTATTAGAAGAAGAAAAGTTATTTATGTTTCGGTACTTTGCTCAAAACTGCTTTAGTCTTTAACAACAGTCATATTTCATTCTCAAAAGCTACTTAATGATACTTGAATTGTTTTTGTTATGGTAAAATGAATATCATGCACAGTTTATCAACTCATTCGGCTCAACGTTATTTAATAAAAATGGAAAAGCAGGGAATGGAACATTTGTTGCTGTTCTTGGCATTTTAGCCATTAACAGTGTGCCTGCAATGTTCCAAAAAAAGTAAAAGCTCTTTTGTAACCAGGGCAAAAGAGACTCGATGAAAAAAAAAAAATGGCAATTTGAACCAACAGCAAAAAACAAGGTACTAAGTGATATTTTTATTTTAGGTATACTGATAATATCACTTCTGTAAATATATTAATACTAAAAATTTGTTGAATAATTATTTTCATGTAATAGCTGCTAACCAAAAAAGGAAAATATTAAATTCTATACAACTTATTAATAAAAATGCTAAAAAAAAATAAAAAATTAAAATTATTGATTTGAAATGCTACAAGTGATTTTATGCATCACAACATTATAATGTGTATTAAAAAAAATTATATTTGTAATGAAATTAGTTTAAGATGACAATTAACAATTTTACTGAATTATTTGTGTTTTTAAAGATTAACTTTAAATGATTGTTAGAATATAACATAAGTATTCTAAATGTTAAAACAGAAGAAATGAGCATGAACAATTAATAACTAAATATATTGCCTAGCAAACAATTCTGAACATATGTATTGTGCATCCCTAAATAATATTTTTACTCTATATTTTAATAATAAAAAAAGATGTCATAAAATTGATAGTGAAAAAAATTACAGTTCTTTGGTTTCGGGCTATGCTCCTGGCCCGGACCCCTCCCCCAGGACAGCACGCTAAATTATGCTTACTATTCGCCTTAAGATTAGATGTAAGGGTGAACTCATGAAACTGAGTAAACTTAAAATAATACAGCAATGTTCAAACTTAAAATAATTCAGGAAGTTCGCATTAACTGAAACTTGTTTAAATGAATGAAAATGGAATTAAAGCTGTGGCTCAGTGGTAGAGCATTGCGTTGGCAATGCAAAAGGTCCTGAGTTCGATTCCCAGGGAACACACGTCAAAAACATTTATGCCTGAATGCACTGTAAGTTGCTTTGGATAAAAGTGCCTGCCAAATGCATAAATGTAATTGTAAACCAGAACTTAAGTTCAACTGAACTCTGTAAAACTTGTGAGCGGAGAAATTTTATGGGACACTGATGTATAATAAATTGTAGAAATTTATGGGACCCTGATGCAGAATAACACTTTCCACACTAATATTTATATTATTTCCACACTAATATAAATAAAAATAAATCAATAAATAAAATTATATATATATATATATATATATATATATATATATATATATATATATATATATATATATATATATATATATATATGAGAAATGAATGAGAAATAGTGAGAAAAGTGAATTTGCTCACCTTGTAAATGGCAAGGGACATCATACTCAATTTCATCATGGCGTGAAGGGCTCAGGAACAGCGTTCCATCCACTAAAGGGAACTGCTCAAAGATGGGCAGGGTGTGATGGCAGAGGGCACAGTTCACCACATTGCGGTGACTCGCACTGAGTGCAGAGAGGATGAACTTCCTGAGATCCTCTCCCTGGCCGGCCTGGGCATCGTCCTCCATTCGCACATGATAGGTGTTAAGCTTGTGTCGGGGAATGTGCGTGAGCAGCTCAGAAAGATCCAGCCTCCTTAAGAACTGCACAGGGTTGTCTCCGGGAGAAAGCCGAGGGAGGCACATGTTAGCGGCTCCCTGCTCAAGTTGAGCCCCGCCACGTGCCACCCCGCCTCCAGACAGCAGATGCTTCCTGTGTCCTTCCGTATGAACCGCGTTCTTAAGAAACTCACCCAGGTGCCTTGAACACCGCGGGCCACTGAGGGACTGGGGGGAGAACGAGGAGAAGCCTGAAGGAGGGGACTGAGCGGGGGATTCGCAAGGGGAGCGGAGCCCGTGGGAAACCCCGCCGACGGCATTGGGAGTACCAGTGTGACATCTCTCCTGAGAGTTCTGCCAGTCTGCTGATTGTCTGCGAGACAGTTCCTGACTGGAGCCACGGTGTGCTAGCTTATGGCCTGCAGATGATTTCCCTTTCTTAGACTCATCGGTAGCTTCCGGACCACCTCCACCGCAAGCGCCACCTCCGGAGGCAGAAGCGCTGGGCTTCCAGCTCCCTTTTTCTGGCAACTTCTTCTTGCGCTCGTCCTGCATGCGCTTCACCTGGTACCAATCCGTGTCTTTTTTCAGGTGTCCCTGACCACAGCGGCAGGAGCAGAAGCGGAAGGCCAGATCGTAGCCCTTTTTGGTCCACATGTTCTGTCGGCACTGCTTCTCGTTCCAGCTGCGGGCCCGGCCGATGCAGTTGAACTGTACCAGGATGCTGCTCTCCCACTCATAGAAGCACTGCAGGTGCATCCAATTGCCGTAAGGGCAGAGTTCACTGTTGCACACCACACGCTGGTAGTCGTCCTTCTCAAGGTCAATGGGACGGCCCAGACTGCACACTAATGGAGTGGCACATGGGGCCTCTGCCAAACACAGTCAAGATTATATTCATTTAGGTTTAATGTGATGGAGTAGCTCACCTAAAAATGACAATGCTTTCATTATTTACTCACCCTCATGTTGTTCCAAATCAGTATGACTTTCTTTATTCGGTGGGAAAAGAAAAAGAGATGTTAAAATGATACACTTTCATTGTAGGTGAAAAGAAGATGCAATGAAAGTGACTTAATTGTCAATTAATTGTTAAAAGTTGTGACTTAGGCTATTATTTTGCCTAATATCTTCTCTTTTGTCCCAGGGGAAAAAAATGAGCTTGGTACAACATGAGGGTAAGGATTTATATTTCTGGATTCCTATATGGTAAAATATATGTATTACAAATTACAATACCTTATATTAAACACACACAAAAAAAGAGTATTGTTATTTTACGTGGGGTTAAATGTTTTGTACACTAATGTAAAAAAATAATGACTGAATTAATAAATCAACCCCAAAAAATAACATGAGAAACATTTGATTAAAGAAAACCTTCAACAAATTCACTAACGGACATCTATTCATAGATTCAAGCAGCTCCACTGGCAGAACGTTCAATGTCAGTACATTCAATACATCATTTCTATTTATGATAACTCTGTGGGTGCGAATCCCACTCAAATAGAACAAATATTACGCAACACTCCTATGAATGAAGTCTGAGTGTGTGTCTCTAGAGAAACAGAGAAAGACAATTATACAATAGAGAGCTTCATTCTTTAAATCTGATTGTAAAGCGCTGCTTTTTTCTGTTTGTTCACTACCTTTCAATTCAGACTATAGAAGTATGGAGTGACAGAATTGTGTCACTGTGCTTTCTTCTGTTTTCTCAGTCAATAATCACTCTTACTGGGTTTCTCTGACAAGTTAAATTTAAAACATGGAGTGGAGTCAGGTGCTCAAAGCTTGTTTTGAACGCATTTAGGAACAGCCATGTGGCTCCGCTCCACTCATAAAAGCGGTTCCAGTCCAGATTCCAGCATATGCATCACTTAATAACCTGCAAAAAGTTTTCTGAACTTTTTTTTCATACAATTTGCCTAAAACATATTTGCTATCCGTCAATAAACAGTTACAACAAATAATAAAATAAACATCGTTCTGTAGTACTGAATATAAAAGAGCAGTGATATTCAACAGCTCTTGCTCATTATTCATAACTGCCACTCAAAGACAGATTCCACTTTCCATTACCTCAAGAGCCAAACCGATTCTATGGATTTTGAAACACTCTAACTGCACATCATTAGCGTGATATGATCTGCCATTACACAACACTGATCCCCAAATCGCATGCAACTCTATTTCAAGTGCATCTGCCCTTGAACAAGGCCTAAGCAACCACTTTGTGCAGCAAGATCAGTGAAAAGACGGAAATCTCCATGCAATGTCGTAACAATTCTGATGGTGATGACACGCGCACTAAACAAGTTGCTGCAAGCGAGGGAACATTAAAAGGAAGGTAACGCGCACGCACGTTCAGAGAAACGTAGCATTTGGTAGAACATTGACTGAAGTGACGTTCTTACCGCTTCTATTGTCGCTCGGCGGACCCGCTGTCGCTCCAGTCAACACCGAGGCAGTTCCTCCTGTAACCGCAGACGCAGAGGCTCCATTTTCTTGCTCGTCCCCGCTACTGTTCGTGCGTTTATTTCTCTTCCCCTTGTTGCTTTTTTGGTTGGGCATAATGGTGCGCTCAGTATGAATGCAGCCTGTCAGCGACCGCCACCAAGCATTTCTGCGGATATCATGTCGAGGGTGCTTAGCGAATTCACTGCGAACTGTAATGCACGGGGGGTGCAGATGTTACAGTTCGATCATCATCGTCCTCATCATCATCCTCCTCCAGATTTGTGCAGGCAATCTTGACAGCAGAGGTACACCATGAAGAAGGCGTGTCCCTCTCTTGTTTTGATTCCTGCTCTGAAGAGAGAATGTTCCTCTGGCCCCGCCTCCATCTCTGATCCAGACCTAGAGCTCGGAGTTATTAATAGCAGCACAGACCTAAGAGGGAGTCCCGAGCAAATAAATAATCGACACACTGCTAAAATTATTAGTCATAAATGCTTTGCCACATATGGCTTTAAAAGTGATATACGTTATTTGAGCTTTTATATAGATAAAAAAAAATCAAGGGTCTAAGTAGAACCTTAGCTAAATGTATTTAATTAGAGAACATTTTTTGATTAGAGAACTATTCATGTACTTTAAAGAACCCAGAAATGGTTCTTCACAGCTGTATCAACGGGGAACCTTGCTTTAAGTTATACTTAATCAGAACGAGCTTTATTTTTAAAAAATATATAAAAAATGTAATTTTTACTTTACTTCTAAAGAAGAACTTTATCCAGTCCTAAGAACCATTTTAGGATCAAATGGCTTTAAACAATAAAAATCAAATCTTTAAATGTCCATTTTAACTAGGCTCGTGCATTTAAAGATAAAAAGTCAGAAATGTGGAATATAAGTCTCGACTCCAGTTCATGCATTTATATTAGTTTATTACACTTTTTAAATCAACTGTCTCCAGCCATTTTAGAAGTAGATGAACTATCATAAGAATAAGGCAGCAACATAGAAATCCAAATACACACTAAGGTTAAACTCAGTTTTAAATTATTCTACATTTATCTTAAAAAAAAATAATAATAATAATAATAATTTAAAAGGTTTTCCAAGTTTATATGCAATCATTCTGAAATAATCCTCATAATGACACAGTAGAAAGTTATAAACACACTCCCCCCTATTTTTTATTGATTTGTTTAATTCCTATTGCTACTCATGCTAAGGTCTTCCTGAGCTTGAAATGGCACAAACTGCACCATTGGGATTCCTAGCACATTTCTACAGACATAAATAACAAGAACAACACAAGTAAACAAGGAGATCTTTTTGCAAGAGCTTTATAAAACAATATCACACTGTACAGTTGATGATTTGAAGTTGTTTTTTTTTTTTTACATTTAATTCCAGAAAATCATAAAGCAGACACATGCTATTTACTAATTTCTGTTTCTCAGCATTTGAGATTTAATGGCACACATAACTTTAATGTCACAGTAATGATACTGCAAAGAAACAACCTCATGATCACCGCAGACGACCATTATGCATTCTACAATCAATACAGTCAGAATAAGACATCAGAGGTATAATCTGTCAAACTGATATTAACCTGCATGGATATTAATTTCAAATAGGTTCATTCAGTCCCAGAAAACCAGTTACATGATCATGCACACTATAAAGGTTGTGCTATTTTAATGATATGGCTGTTGAGTTGTTTGAACAGGGAAGATTGCTACTTTACAAAAACTTTGTGCCGATCACTCCCCTGAGCGTAAAGTTGCGGTATAAAAATATTCCAACCCAGTATACAAAAATGTTACATTCTGGAGTATATTTCCATATCAAAATGTAGCAGTGACATGTCTAAAACACATTTTCACCTTTTACTTGAGTTTAGAGAAGACTGTTAAATTCAGTCCTGCAGTAATATGACATCAACGTTGTCATGTACTCCTTGCAGTAAGAGCTCCCCTTCGAACGCGATGACCTTCTTTCGCTTGGCCGCTTTCAGCGTTCCGACCAGAGCTTCAAAGAGGTTGGCGCACTGGTCATCATTAAACAAGACTCCAAATTTGACGCTGATCTTCCCATCTGCATCTGTGAGACAGTGAGAGTGGTCAAGGCTCGCTCTAAATAATTAATTAACAACCATGAACATTTATATTCTTAATAAAGCACTAAACCAACATAGAACCAGTGTTGGCAAATTTCAAAAGAAAAACGAGCACAGAGAGACAAATACCACAATGACACCTGCATTTGTGTCAACTAATAGAAATTAAACAACTAAAGACTGGAGTGATGCCTGCTGAAAATTCAGCTTTGCCATCACAGGAATAAATTAGTTTAAAATATATTAAACTATATTTAAAAAATCTTATTTTAAATGTTAATAATATTTACAATAATGTGATCAAATAAACGCAACGTTGGTGAGAATAAAATACTTATTTCAAAAACATTGCAAAACAAACTTAATTAGATAAATGTATAAGATGCTCTTTGACAATAGAAAAGCAGATCAAACCAAACATTTTAATGTTTAATTTTCGAATCAAATTTTCACTCATTTTAATATCATTATTTGGAATCGGCAAAACAGGGCAAAATAAGCATTTTCAATGGTGGTCTCAGACGTTATACCAACAATGATGTTGATTAAAAACAGCACAAGACTTACTTTTACTGCCCAATCGACGGATCTCATCAACGAGCAGTGTAACTTCATGTTCCACATTCATTTTTTTGTCACTGAAAGTATATGTGCATGTTAATATTCTAATTTACTCTATTTTACTGTATTCAATCATTGAAAGACTTTAGGTCAAGGGTGTCAAACTCAGTTCCTGGAGGGTCACAGTCTTGCACAGTTTAGATATAACCCTAATTAAACACGAAATCTAATCATTTTGGCTTATTTGAAAACTACATGATATAAGTGCTGGAGCAGGGTTAGAACTTAACTCTGCAGGGCTGCGGCCCTCCAGGAACTGAGTTTGACACACCTGCTTTAGGATATATTGAGATTCCGATAGTCTAGCTTTGGGTCATGCAATGCTGATTCATGTTTGAATATGTAAACATATTACAGGAATATTAAATAGTTCGTTTAAAACGTCCTAAGCATTCTTACGTGGATTACAACAGTAAACACGTGCTGAATAATAAATAGCTAATCTGATTTTAATTCTTTACACGCTTCATTTAGCGCCCTCTCTGGATGAGTTGAGAATTGCAACACCGCACCCCACCGGTTTATTGCAGATGCTGCCCATATAAAGATTATAATTACTTATCATCTTGAATTTTGCTTGAGAAAATAATACGTGTGGCCTACAAGCCAAACCGCTGGTTAAACATAATGAGGCATAATTAGTAATAGTCTGCACGGCTTTCATTGAGCACGAGGATTATCATTTGATCAAGCAATGCGGAAGTAGCCTACTAATCTGAACACTGAAAGTGAGAGAAATGTGTGAAAAATTGCATTGAGGCACATTGTGAATCACACATATTTTGAACTATCACCACACAGATTGAATTCCCTAAAGTATAAATAAACAAACAAACACTTCTATGCGTAAATCCATTCACACGGCATCAAACAGGGTTGCATACAGATTCTGGATTATTAAAGTATAACTCTACTGGCGGGGGAAAAACATATATTCGGACGAATAATTCATTAACATCAAAATCATTACAAAGCAGATGTACGTTGTATATTCTTACCTTTGTGGTGGTTTTGTGCCGCCGATTGCTGATTACAGTGAGAAAGAGCTCCCCTAGATGGCTTGGTGTGTGTGACGTCACATTAAACGGCCCTCATTAGGTTAAACTAGTTACAAAGTAATTTGTTAACCTAAATTAAATTTTTTGATTATTTTGTAATGGCACAGACACTAATACTATGCCACTGAGTGATGCCATATCTCAACAAAATGTCAAATGTATAAGCGCTTTTAGATTTGATGCTACATGTGTAAAAGATACTGACAGTACAGATAACAGATAAAACAACAGCTTTAATGGACGTCTGTGATTCTAATAATGTAGGCCTAACTCTTTGTTGTATAGCTTGTTTTGGCAATTAAAATAAACTATAACCTGTGCAAATTGTGTTAAATTTTTATTATTATACGTTTGATGCGTAAATAATACAAGTAATACTAATTTATTATTTTAATTTACTGCAACATTCCATGAAAATGCGATGCAGCCTGTTTGAACTATATATATATATATATATATATATATATATATATATATGTGTGTGTGAAATTTCATCTACTAGACACCAGATGGCAGTAAACAGCAATTTATTGTTGATTCCTGCAGTTTTTTTATTTATTTTTTTATTAATGCTCAAAAACAGCAATACAAATATCAACAAATACAAATAATAGGCAATTAATATATATATATATATATATATATATATATATATATATATATATATATATATATATATATATATATATATATATATATATAAAAAGGGGGTGTTTAATACATTATAACCTGGGGAAAAACAATTTGAGACATGTCAATAGGAAATGAGTTACAAACAAAGTTTTTTAAAAGCATTTTCTTCCTAGACGATCATGTCATGGATCATGTATTGCTCAGATTCAAAAGAGAGATATGGAATTTTAATATTTGCATCTGTGAATGTGGAATTTAGCAAGCAGCAACATCAGATTCACTGCATAAAACTGCTTTCTTTGGACAATTGGACAATTCAACGTTAATATAATATAAATGAGTAGCCTATATATGAAATTTGAAGAAAAAAGCGATAGATAGAATGCGCATGCGTACGAAAATGACGGGCGGTCCTTAGAGAAGTTTAGTATGTTTGTTGACGCCCCTTTGAAATGTGGGAAATGTGGTTTTAGGTGCCTGACGCTTCTTTTGTAGTCTACAACGTATTACGTAAGGGGGTCAGTAACTACACTGACCAACCGGTATGGTTTTAAAAACAAGGTTTCGCCTCTTATTAAAGGTCGTAGTCCGCTGTCTTACTGAGTAAACACGAGCATACACTCCAGGCTCGTGGTTCTTTTGGGAAATCGTTTTACATTCATAAATATATATATACATTTTTTTTTCAGTGGGAATCAGAGGACACCGGCAGCCTGCTATGTCTCCTGTACAAGAAAACTCGCGATGGCCCCGAGTATCAAAGTTCACTCTGTCAGCATGTGCTGCAACTGTTGCAGAGTTAGGTAGCTACGCATCCTTTTCTAGTTTTTAAAATAATGAATAAAAAAATAAATTCATATTTTGATATATTAATTAATGTCTAAAATACAGTATATGTTAATAATCATTTGAGTGTACTTCTGTCTGTCTGTTTATAAAAAAATTATTTTAGTCACATTTCCTCTGGACCTTACCAAAACCAGACTTCAGGTACAGGGTGAAGGTGGTTCCCGACATCATGGTGGAAATGTACAGCCTCCAAAATACAGGGGCATGCTGAGCACAGCTCTGGGTATAGTGCGAGAAGAGGGGCCCTTGAAACTGTGGCAAGGGGTCACACCAGCTATCTACAGACATATAGGTAAAATGTTAATTGCAATGTGTTATATGCATGTACAGAATAAAATCTTGATGCACTTTCCTGAATTATTAAATATATGTATTTGAATCCCCTTCTGACCTTTGGAATTCCTCACTTTTAGTGTATTCAGGCGGCAGGATGTTAGCTTATGAACAGCTCAGGGAATCTGTCCTGGGAAGATCTGAAGATGGTGTTTTTCCAGTATGGTGAGGGAAACAGTTGTGGAATATGAAACAGGACAGTGATTAAAGTCTAAATAGATGGGATCAGCGTATGTTCTGTGATGTGTATAGGAAAGCAGTGATCGGCAGTATGATATCAGGTGCCTTGGGCCAGTTCATCGCTAGTCCAACAGATCTAGTGAAGGTTCAGATGCAAATGGAGGGCAGGCGCCGTCTAGAAGGGAAGCCGCCAAGGTGAGACATAGACTAAAAGGAATAGTTCACCCTAAAATTAAAATGTGCTGAAAATGTACTCACCCTCAGGCCGTCCAAGATGTAGACGAGTTTGTTTCTTCATCTGAAGAGATTTGGAGAAATTCAGCATTACATCACTTGCTCACCAATGGCGTGAATAGGTGCCGTCAGAATGAGAGTCCAAGCAGCTGATTAAAAACATAATCCACACAACTCCAGTCAATCAATTAACATCTTGTCAGTAAAAAGCTGCATTTGTAATAAACAAATACACAATTATGGTGTTTTAAATCATCGCCTCTGGCCAAAATACTAGTCTATAATCCATAATTACAATTCCTCAGATGAAAGGTCTATCCCCTGTTGTCCTATTACATCAAAATCTACTGACATATTTGCTTAGCAATGTTTTAGACTGTTTTCACCTCTCTATCTCTCTCCTGATTCAGACAACTTTTTGTGGTTTACTTTACTTACATAAGTTGTGGATTCTTCTGGACTCTCCTTCTGACGGCACCCATTCACTGCAGATGATCTATTGGTGAACAAGTGATGAAATGGTAAAATTCTGTTCGGATAAAGAAACAAACTCATGGATGGCCTGAGGGTGAGTAAGTGTTTGAATGAATGATTCCCTTAATTCATCCGTTGTTTTTAAACTGACAGAGTACATGGGGTTTACCACGCATTTACAAAGATCGTAGCAGAGGGAGGAATACGAGGCCTTTGGGCTGGATGGGTTCCCAACGTTCAGAGAGCTGCACTGGTCAATTTAGGAGGTACAGTAGCCAAGACTTCTAGAAATCAATTGTCAGCTTCCCTTTTGAAACACGTTAAATATTTTTCACCTTATTACACATTTAGATCTCATGACATACGATACCGTAAAGCATTTTCTACTGAGAAACACCTCCATACCAGACAACAGCATTTGTCACGGATTGGCCAGGTGAAAGTTTGCTATTATACTAATGTTGCCATACCTAATGATGTCATGTTCAACAGTATGTTGCAAAACATTTTTTACAGCGTATGCTCAGGATTGGTTGCAGCTATTATGGGAACACCAGCTGATGTGGTGAAAACTAGAGTAATGAACCAGCCACGGGATTCAAATGGGAGGTTCGTTTGGTGTATTTTTTAAAGCTGATGTGTATTTAAAACAATTTTTTAGTTTGTTATATTAACATATTTTTATGCTTCTGTTTGCAGGGGTCTTCTCTACAAGTCTTCTACTGACTGTCTGGTTCAATCTGTGAGAAAAGAAGGATTTTTTTCCCTCTATAAAGGATTTCTACCAACTTGGTTTAGAATGGTACTATCACTTTAAATATGACATGAGTTTATTCAAGTTTTATTGTCTTGTTTTCCTATTCTAACTCTGTTTTCGTTCCTAGGCTCCCTGGTCTTTGACTTTCTGGCTTACATTTGAGCAAATGAGACGAGCAATGGGCATCAGCTCGTTTTGACGAATTTAAGAGTTGGACCTAGAATATTTTTTTACTTTGTCTCTATAAAGTTTCTGAGCTGAACATTCCAGTCCTCATGTTTTAGGTGTGAATTTAATTGTATGCAGGTACACATTGCAGGACACGAATATTAGGATGAAGTTGTTTGATCACTGTATGGTGCTGGAAAAATGTAAATGGCATAGCAATCATTAAGTCCTTTAAAAAAAAGACATTTGTTGTCTTCTTTTAACATTTTTTAAATGGTTTTAGTTTTCTTAACTATAACAAACCTGGATCAAACAACCACTAGAGGGCATCCAGTCAAAAACAATTGAGCAGAAACGAAATAAACCCGGAACGTAAACATGAACCCGCTGTGTGTGTCATTTCCGCTCTGGCTGTTTTCACATTCAATCAAATGGCAACGCTGAGCAGTATGAAGGTATTTTTGATTCAAATTAACTGAGCACCTGTGGCAGTGCGATTTGTAGTTGTAGAGAAAAGCCACACATGTGTATCAGTAAATTTGAAGTCACAGAGTGAAATGTTTTAAGAGTTGCAAACCTGTAGCCTTTTTTTCTCTCCCACAAACACAACACAACAGTTACACCTTCTCAAATTCTTCATTGCAGGTGCACAAATCCTATTCTACAAATCACACATTTAGAAACTCGTATGCTCACATTTTTGAAACAATTGCTGCAGTGAATGTGGTGCAAAACGCATTTACACACCCGCATCAAGAAATGTGCAGTCGTGGAGAAATGTTGAACATCCGCAAATCAGTACCTGAATTCATCAAATGAGAGTTGCACACTTGTAGAATATTTTCTCAGAATGTCTTGTATATTTTTCTAACACAAACACAAAGTACATAACTACAGCTTCTTGAATCTGCTGCGATGAAGCTCAAACACTGTTTTTTCGCTTTCAAGCGACAAGTTTCGCGCTCTCCCTTTTGCACCGAGATATTTGGTTCAAAAGTGATTTGTGCATCTGTAGAGGTAGTGGGCGGGACTGTTTAGAGATTACAGAATTTCAGCCAATCAGAAGAGCTTACTGAGCCAGTAGATATACGCCCCAAGCAGTTTTACGCCCCTGTTGTTCCTCATGCGTCCAGTAGGGGGAGGCAGTATATTAGTATATGAGCCCAGTCATTTATAAGAACAGCAGACCATATCTATATGTATGATAGCAGCAGACCTTCTTGAAGCGATATGGATGAGGTATGTTAAATAATCTGCTAAAGTACTTGTTGTTGATTGTATTGTGTAATGATGCAACATTTATTATTTATAAAAGATTGATCAATTAAATAAGAAAGAATAGCGATATCAATTCAAAAGATGGATCAGTTTATTTCGAGAGGCAAAAGTACTTGATTGAGTCAGATGTTCTGTCTGACTCAAAATTAACTAACCACAGTCTATCATCAATGGACAAAAAAAAAAAAAAAAACAATCAAAGTGACTTGACACTTTTTCCAAGTGTTCCATCAATATTGTTCATTGAAGATCAGGAGCGAATTGATGTTATCTACACTCAGATGACTTCAATTTTGGATGGCACACCTACACACACCCACAGTGACCAGATCAGATTCATTATGGATGTCCCTTTTCCAGAGGTATGGTCTTGTGTGTTAGTTGTGCTCTGCATGGTGTCATATTCACATTGTTTTTAATGTCAAATAGTTTATCCATAATGTTAGATAATTTCTATAAAATAATAGTTTTGTGCTTAATATAGAAAAGGAACTTTGGATTTTGTTGTAAAAAAAAAAAAAAAGCAAAATGATGCTTGGCTTATTTGGGCTGTGATAAATCTTTCTCTGGTAGTCCATCATCTGTGCTCTTGCTGTTGTGAAAGATGTGTCCATCTTGGAGGCTGAGGAGAAATTCCTTCGAGGACCTGTCATTGACGCAAGGTACTGTAAGGATCCTATAAAGGAAAAAAAAAATTTAAACATGACATCCTGCCATTATTTATAAATAACCATTGTTTTCTACCACTATGCAACTTTTGCTTTTTTATTTATTTTTATCAGTGAGTGGGATCACTTTGACCGCAGGATAAAGAAACAATTAAAGAAGAGTGGCAAACCATTGGAGAGTCATCTACAGGAGTCATGCTGTTAAGAAATAACCAAGTCATGGTGTTAATAAATTTTTTTTGTGAACAACAATATTGTCTTTCTTTTAAATGACCCTTGGAACTTTAGAAAATTGTTACATTTTGTTGGTCTTCATAAAATGCTATGTAGAACATGTTCTGTTAGCTATATTGTAAAGCAAATATTTCATTTAGGATCCATATGATTACACAGTACTGTATGTCTAATGGCCTGAATATGGTTAATATCTAAATATAACTTAATATAAATTCACAACATCATATATCAGTCAATCTCTGTATATAAAAACAGTTTATAAATATATATAAATAATACATTTTACAGTAGGTCATAGGTCTGCAGCCTCCCCCTACTGGACGCATGAGGAACAACAGGGGCGTAAAACTGCTTGGGGCGTATATCTACTGGCTCAGTAAGCTCTTCTGATTGGCTGAAATTCTGTAATCTCTAAACAGTCCCGCCCACTACCTCTACAGATGCACAAATCACTTTTGAACCAAATATCTCGGTGCAAAAGGGAGAGCGCGAAACTTGTCGCTTGAAAGCGAAAAAACAGTGTTTGAGCTTCATCGCAGCAGATTCAAGAAGCTGTAGTTATGTACTTTGTGTTTGTGTTAGAAAAATATACAAGACATTCTGAGAAAATATTCTACAAGTGTGCAACTCTCATTTGATGAATTCACGTACTGATTTGCGGATGTTCAACATTTCTCCACGACTGCACATTTCTTGATGCGGGTGTGTAAATGCGTTTTGCACCACATTCACTGCAGCAATTGTTTCAAAAATGTGAGCGTACGAGTTTCTAAATGTGTGATTTGTAGAATAGGATTTGTGCACCTGCAATGAAGAATTTGAGAAGGTGTAACTGTTGTGTTGTGTTTGTGGGAGAGAAAAAAAGGCTACAGGTTTGCAATTCTTAAAACATTTCACTCTGTGACTTCAAATTTACTGATACACATGTGTGGCTTTTCTCTACAACTACAAATCGCACTGCCACAGGTGCTCAGTTAATTTGAATCAAAAATACCTTCATAGAGCAGCGGCTCGTCTCGGCGTTTAGTCCAGTATGTCATCGTCCGATCAGACCTTATTCACACTTTGTCGTGGCCTGTAGGGGCGGTTATTACTCAAGCCTGTCACGCGGCCACTGCTGCTATACATTTACACTACAGTGACTCTGATACTCAGGAGTATCTGGCAGAACTGGACAGCATGCACAAAGTAGTGCTGCAGGTTAGTACTGCAATTACATCACATGCATCATGCGATTCTGTCTCTACAGTGCATGATAGGATGGGTAGCATTATATAGTAGTCTTTGATCTCTCTAGTCTAATTGTTAACAAATACTAATAAATCCATTAGCCTACTCGCAAGTGATAAATAAGTGAATCATTTAAATTTCATTAAAGTAATATTTATGTACTATTTTTATAGTTTTAAGTTTTATTGTTACTTTTCCCCACAGGCACCAGATGAGGCATCTCTCTCCGCTCTTGCCAGTAGTCTACTAGAAAAAGACATTGCACATAAGCTATGGATGGAGCAGCCAGAGAATATCCCCACATGTCTGGCATTGAAGCCTTACCCTAAAGATGCCGTGCAGCCATTTCTAAAAAAGTTCAAGCTTTTCAAATGAATTCTGTATGAATTGTACTATATAAAAACAAAGATTGTTCAGAATGGGATGTGGCTAAATTAACCTGCTGGAACAGGTTTTCATCCATATATTGTTTCGACTCTTAAAAGAGCGGGTTCATTTTAGTGAATTACATTTATGAATCAGTTTTAAAATTAATCTTACTTATATCATTAATGTCAGACTCAATTAACCAAGAACGAATGTTGGGTTATGTTGTTCTAAATATTAATGATAACTATCTGACTGGATGTTCATATGGCAAAGTATTGTTAAAAAAAATACACATTCAGTTTCTTGTACTGCATCAAAATAATAATTAATCAAACGGTTATTAAACAGTTTAAATTCCATTCACTAGATATAAAGATGGCACTTGCAGTCCTTTTTTACATGGTGCTTTATTGCAATGTGTTGCATTCTCACATTCATGGATGTTATAGAGATTTGTTAGTCAAAGCATAATTTCCTTCAAGGTATGTATCTACACCTTGGAAAAGCAACAAAGGGGCCATATGCACGAGTGAGTGTTTCTTGTTTGTCTGAGTGTATATGTATGCATGTGTGTGTAAATGTATGTGTGTGTAAACTTCAAATCTCAGTTTGAGCAGCCACAAAATTCCATGAAATGGACAAGAAAAATAAGACCGATTCAGTAGATGCGAAACAGTTTTGCAGCCCGCAGGACAATCCCGCAGGAGCTGGACCCAGCATGTGACTGATTGTCTACAACGTCCTAAGAAAGGTAGGATTCTCCAGATAAACCTGGATATAGAGAAAACAAAAACATGACAAAACATGCAGAAGTCTCCCAGATACATCTTCATTCATTATGTCCCACACACAGCTGCAATGATACCTCTTAAGAAAAGGGAAAAAAAAAAAGTTCACAAGTATTATACAAAACTGGACAAAATGAGTAAAATGTATATATCTATATATATTTGTTTATTTATATTAATTTTACAGGTGAAAAGTGGAACCTTGCCTTGAAAGAACAAGCGCCGTTTCAGTGGAGCTACAAACACATGACTTCCCTTTACCAATACAACTAATATCTGGATATTAATAAGGCAGCACTTACAATATGTGAAAAATCTCAGGTAAACAGTAGCTACTGTAGATGATACCGTGTTAGAGATGACATCTGAATGACGAGGAGAGTGTGTGGTGGTCGATACGTAGGATTCACTACTATGATATGAGGAAATGCAGATTGTACAAGTTGGCATAAATGGTTCTTAGCACTTGGCACTGAGCATGCGGGGCCTGAAATGACTTTCAAAGCCTACGATACAGACCAGGATGAACAGAAAGCAGAGTACGATGAGGAATGTCTTTAAAAGATAAAGCCAGAAGGTCTGAACTTGAATGCAATCACTAAAAGGACGGGGAAAAGGGGAGGTGGAGCACCTGAAGAAGATAGGCATAGTTAGATCTATGGTTCAGCAGCAGAAAAAACACTCATGTAGCAAAGTCTCCGCTACCCTGCTCTTTTAAGGGATCCAGTGATGAGGGTCCACCAAGCCAAGTTCTTCCTGAAGAACCCGAGACACGTTTAGATTTTTCGTGGAAAGCAAAATGGCATTTCACTTAGCAAAAATACATTCAGGGGGTATTCTTTTTTTTTTTTTTCGAACATGACGCTATATTCTGATTTAAACATGGCCTCTTTCCTGGTAATTCATGTGTAAAGTGCAAAATTAGATTGTATTCCTTGCAAGTTCCTGGTACATTTAGGTTTTTAGTAAAAAACTTCATGTAAAATACAGCAAAAGTCTTACAAAGGTCAGTATAAGAAAATCTTCATAAACAAGATGACGTTCATCAAATGGTGAGGAGCAGTCCTCTATGCTGAAAATATGTACAAGAGGCACCTCAAATTTGGTATAAAGAATCCAGCTAAATAAAGTCAAATATCGAAGTATAGTTGCATCAGTATGGTTTTCTCGTTTTTAGCCCGAGTAGTTTGAAACCACTTGTTTCGAACTACATATGATGTATATCCTTGAGTTAAAAAACTAAATAGAAGAAAAACTGCAGATATTTGTCAGCATGCATTACTGGAATATTGCATTCGAGGCAATAATCCATTTGGAGTAGTCAGTTTTAAAACAAAAGCCTAAAGCTTTTTATTTAAACCTCTAAAGGTGCATAGCTAGCGGTTAGGAATCTGTCTTTCTGAAAACAGTGACTAAAGTTCCTCCCGATGAGGCATTTGCATGTTTGGTAGATCAGTAGCAACGGGGGAACATCTGAAGAAAATCGCTACTGAACATCTTTGAAAAGGGAATATGTCCAAAAAGTAAAGACAAAGTGGTAGTGTTATAAACATGACGGGATACGGGACACCTATTCAGGAAAAACTCAATGCTACATTTGTCGAATTGCATGAACCTTGCATATGATATGGATCTTTTAGTATCTTGAAGCTTTGGTCATATATCCGTTCTTGTCTTAAATGCGTTTACACATGGCAAAAACTACATCAGGCAGTTGACGAAACCCCACTACGATAAGCCAGTGCTGTTCTCAAACCAAGGTTCCACTTCGTCAGAGCTGTTTAAACTTTGACAACAGAGAAATTAAATAATATGGCCTTTTTTTTTCTTCTTTTTTTTTTTTAAATTAACCCGTACAAAAGCCAGTCCATGCTGCTTCTCCCTCAGCAAAGTCACATTCAGCAGTCGCTAAACCATTCTCACATATAGAGCAATCTCAACACCCACAGGAAAAATTGCAGGTATAAAAAAACAAAAAGGAAAATCAAAATCAGGACATTTGTCTGTTTTTCCATTTTAAACACCAGATATACAGTATTAATCACACACATACACGCTTTCAGACAGCCATACACATATCAAAAAAAAGAAAGAAAAAAAAATGGAAGCAAGTAGTTATTACCACAAACTCGGAGCACTACATTTTGTTGATTCTGAACAGATACATATTCACATTTATCTGTTATATACACAATACTTTGATAATCCAGGTTCTGAATAGTTCTATTGTACCTTGATGTTGTGTATTGACTGTGAGAGCCGTTATAAATGAGAAATCAGAACGATAAAAACAGTATTAATAGGCGCTGTTTGCTAGTTTGGTATATTTGGCATAAACACGGTAATGATGACAGGTAGGGTTCATTAAATGAATCTTATCCACTGCATAAAAAACATTTTTATCTATACAGGAATGCCTGTTCCCCAAAGAGGAGGGCAGAGTTTATTAATTACGACATCTGTGTTTTTTCGGTGAGCCAAAAACGGGAAAAACACAGACTTGAATGACTTAAATGTTATGTATGTGTCAATTAATCTCGCTTTTTGAAATATCTATGTACATTTATACATAGCAGAAAGTGGCTCGATCTCAACAGTACATACTGCCGGCTGAATTTCGTAGACGACTGAGAATCTGCTTTACGAAATTAGACATTTTTATATAGTGTCACGAACAAAAGAACACTGTTAAAGGAGGATGAAAATACGTGAGACGGTTGCGCATGCAACGCGGTTACGAGCTGTGCTCCAATGATGTTGCACGATTTGTGAAATACCTCGTGCTCAAATGGCGAGACATCAATTTCAAACATAGCAAGTCTTTTTGTTTTGACATCTTTGATCAAAAAAATAAAAAATATTTGATTTTACATTAGCACGTTTCACTTAAAATAGCAAATCTTTAGGTTCGAAATCAATCGGGGATGACTAGTAGGGTAAATGAACAAAGGATAACGCTGATGAACAGTGTGTGACTGGGCAACAGTAGTCTCATGAGCAGTCAAAGAGCTGGAGAATGCAGCCGACGGTACGGACATTGCGCAAAACAACGCCTTGCTCCTCCATTCAGGAGAGAGCACCTGTGGTTTTGAAGAGCATTCTTGAAACACTCAACTGTATAATGAAAATCAATGTACAATCTACATTTTCGCAACTGCGTGCAATGCAACAGAGGGTTTGTAACATTTACCGGGGTGTTCGATAACCAATATCAATCGTAAAAATTTGAGTCTCTTGATATATGAGAGCGTGCGAGAGCCCCATGGATGATTACGTTTAAAATGACAAAAGTGACATGACAGATTCTCAAAGTCATTAGAAAGGAACTGGTGTGAAGTTGATGCTTCCGAAACAAGAGTTGCCTGTAAATTGATGAGGTTTCATTTTTAAAGGAAATTACAAAGTGTGAGCTTGTCCCAACTTTGTCCATTTGTGCTGTACAATAATACCATCCTGCACAACACGTCGCCGCAAACAACACTGATAGGCTGAGTTGACCCTAAGTGGCTCGTATTCACAGCTGCTGTGGGGGGGAAATGTGTAGGACATGGTTAAAAAAAAATGTCTGCTGTTTCAAAACGGTGCTGCCAGGAAAGCTTGCGGCAGACGGATACACACTACAGAGCAGTCTCCCATCCTGGCGATGCTTGTTCTGAAAACGACAACAGAGAAAAACAAAAAAAAAACAGAAAAATAAAACAAAATGACAACAAACAAAACAGACTAACAAATAAAAAGAGGTGGGAAATTCCTCCCATCATCAGGCACTGCTGAGGAGAGCCTATCAGTCACAGATCCAGCTGAAACTGAGCAATACACCATGAATATAGCAACACTATGACAACAGCCTGCTCCAGTTTCCAGTTCGACCAATCCAAGCTCAGCTGCTGCGCTGCTCTCCAAGAAGCACTGCAACGTTGGCCTGACCGACAGGACGTGCAGCCGGCTGAAGCAGCAGGTCCTATTTTTTATTTTTTTTACAGGCTTGGCAAATTCTGGAACGTGATCCTTTCTCCTTTCCGGAAACAGACATTTAAAAAGGTGACCAGGAATGAGCACTTTGTCGAACGGCTATGAAAGCTCACAAGCCTGGGCCCAGACACCGACCCTGCAGATATACTGTATAGAAACCAAAGGTGAAGAATAAAAATCTCTACATGTGGAGACGGTCCTCTGGCAGACGGTGGGCGACTCACTCGGTCAGGAGCTGCTGAAGGAGGCTTTTCTGCTGAGCCTGGGCTGTGGGGGTCCCGCTCGGGCCCTTCTGGGACCCCATGGGCCCCGACTGGTTAAGATAGGAGTCACTTCCCACCAGGTTTACCGTGCACTGGACATCAGCGAACACCTGAACCTGCTGTACCTGAGAAATGGGAATGAATGAAAAACGTCACGTCATGTCACGTTACATATGATTTAAAGAATGCATTACATTGAACAAAATGACAACTAACATTTATAATATTACAAAAAGATTACTTAAAAAAAATATATATAAAATAAGCAGCACAACAGTTTCGCACACTGATGATAATAATACAAAATGTTTTTTGAGCACCAAATCAGAATATTAAGAGTGATTTCTGAAGGATCATGTGGCACTGAATAACAATTAATGGCTTTTGAAAATATAGCTGTCATCATTACAGGAATAAATTAAATATAAAATATAAACATTTAAATATAAAGATATATTAAAATACTGTTTAAAAACTCTTTACATTTTTTTAATTATACTTCACAATATTACTGTTTAACTGTAATTTTAATCAAATAAATGCAGCCTTAGCTTTTTTAAATATTAAAAAAACATCTTCCACATCTTTTGAATGGTAGTGTACAGTTATTATCGTTAACATTTTCAGTACTTGAAAAAATTAACATGAAGATAAAAAAATAAAATATAAAAATAAACCTTTACTCTTTTAACATTTATTTCAGCTTGTTGCCAACATTTCTAAATAAACTAATAATTTTTTTTTTAATTGCAGTAGAAAATATACAGAAATCTAAAATCAAATTCAAAATATTAACAAAAACTATAATAGTATATCAATTATGCTAAAATAACACAGTGTAACAAGTGTAGTAACAATGAAGGGGGACTGAAACTTTCAAAATGTTAATAAAAACATTTTTTTTCCGCTGAAGGAAAAAGTAGTTGCACATAAAAACAGTATGCGGGTGAGTAAATGAAGACTCGATAAGTAACCAATGACCATCTTACCTGATCGTTACACATTGAAGTGACGTTGCCAAGGTTATTGTTGCCCATGCCGACAGATGGTCCAATAGGAGGTAGAGTGCTCACCGCTCCTGACCCTCCAGCCATTGACACGGTGATGCTCATGTTGTTATACACGCCTTGCTGCCCAAAGCTCTGAGAGACAGGCTGGCCTGCCTGGTTATACATACTGCCACAAAACAAGAAGAAATGGTTTAAATGAAGATGAACACACAGACACAAGTTTTCTGACCTTTTGGTGACTGCTATCAAACACCATACCTGTTGTTGCCCATGGCCCCTTGCTGCCAATTCTTTATGTCAGGTGACTGATAACCAGGTGGAGGCTGCGCTTGCTGGAGCAGAGGATTCTGGGAGGTTGAGTTCTGAGGTGAAAGCAGGGGGCTGGTTGGGACTAAGCTCAGGAGCGAAGGATGGATCTGCTTGCTGGATCATGCCTGTGAGAGAGATGTGCATTGGCTCTTTTAGTCATCATGACAGAAGCATTAAAAGTTGTCATTATTTTTAATTGCATTTTTTTATTATTATATTTTTATATGACTATTTTTGCAATTTAATATTTTTTATTTTGATGTCTACATAGTATCACAATTTTTTACTTCAGCTTTAGTTAATTTAGTGCATCAGGTAAACTAAATAAAAATGAAAAATGTTGCTTATCTGAAATTATACAAGTCTACATTTAAAAATATTTTAAGTTAAATTTAATTTTATGGTTTTAGTGTTAGCTACGGTAGTTATAATAACACGGGTGACGATAAATTAGTAGCTTATAAATGAGACATACCAGATCCCCCAAACTGCTGGAAAAGTCCCTGTTGAACAGGAGTGTTCACAGGCCCACCAAATTGCCCTTGAATGCCTCCCATAATGCCTTGGTTTCCCATGCCCACCCTGGTAGGTAGCTTGGGGTCCAGAGGTCCTCCCATGGGGTTAAAATGGCTTGGGGAGGTAGGCGTGTTTCCAGGCACGGCATTGTAGCCTGGAGAAAAACCGAACTGCTGCTGCTGTGGTGGCTGTTGCTGCTGTGGGCTCTTAGGAACTCGCTGAGCCCCCAGAGGTCCTGTGTTCATCCCCTGCCTCATCAGCAATACCTTCTGCTGCATAAGCTGCCGCTGGCGGTGCTGGAAACTATAAAGCTCCCGTTGCCGCTGGGCCATCATTTGAGCATTGAGTGGAGGCTGTTGAGAGAAAAGACGGGATTTCAGTTTCATTGAAAGACACAAACAGAAAAACAAACAATGATTGCGAAAGCAAAAATGCACAGATGCATCAATGACAATGATAATAGTAATAATAATATTAATATTAATCATTTTAGATTTTCATAAGAAATGCATTGATCTTGTAAAAAGATATAAAATAAATACTAGTATTATTTTTTACCCATGTCCCAAACCACAACTTTTGCATTAATACATAAATATATGTTTGAAAATGTATATATTTAATGAAAAAAATCTGTATAATTATTTAATTACAAATTTATAATCAAAATAATATATTATCATATTTAGAATAATAATTATAATTATTTGTATAAAATATATCAAAATAAAGACGTGTTAATATTTTTCTATCCATTTGACCTCTCTTTCTTTCTCTCTCTCTCTCTCTCTCTCTCTCTCTCTCTCTCTCTATATATATATATATATCCACACACACACACACACACACACACACAAATAAATAATAATAAATAACAAATAATAAACAATACTAGCTTATTTACAATAATAATAATAGTAGTAATAATATGATTTAGAATTTGATATAAAATATAAATGTATGAACTATATATAATACAATTTAACATATGTATGTAAAAAATATGTATAATTTAGCTTTAAAAAAGAAAAGAAAAAAAATATATTTTATCATCAGTATATATAATTATGAACCATACCAAAACTAATCAAATCAAACTGAACTGTAACCAAGATTCATATCTGAGATAAACAATCTTAATCAAATTTTGTCAGAGCAAATGCTTGCACCCCTACAAATGAAATTAATTATTCGCCTCGGTGCATGTGACACTAACCTGAGAGGGCATCTGAGGCTGCTGCATGCCCTGACGCATCCCCATGGCAACATGCCCCCCTTGTGGGAACTGACCCATGGCCGCAAGCCTGTTCTGGAGCTGATGGAGAGATGAGATACATCACCACTAAACAAGTGCAACTAATCACACGTTCACTCGGCAGCTGCACTCGACAAAAGAATAGGTTAGTTCCACAGCATGTTATTTGAAAGGATCTGTTACACAGTGCAAGAAAATCCAAAAGGGGGATTTAGAAGTTGTGGTTCACATTTATTATTACACAATGAAGTGAAAGCTAAAGCTGAAGCTCTACCTGCTGCGGGCCTTGCAAACGTTGCTGGAGCTGGAGTCTCAGCTGGTTGGGAGGTAGCCGCAGCTGGTTGGGCACACCAGGAGCTCGGTTCATGCCGGGCCGCACCGTCACTCCCACGTTGCCTGGAAACGCCATCCGTGGGGCCCCGAAACTCATGCCCTGTGCTGTGCCCATCTCAGCAGGAAACTGTGAGGGTGAGGTGGGGAACTGAGAGGGGTAGTTAGGCAGCTTGGGGTCCATAGGAACAGGTGTTGGAGGCTGAGACTGAGGAAAGGTCTGGGTGACAGGTTCGAGGCATCCACCCTGTAGGCGAGACAGTAAACCAGTCAACCTTTAGACACACTTTTCTTGTAAATGTAAAATGTATGAGAAGAATTGTTTTTCTAATAATACTAACTTGAACAATCTTGTCGATCCCCAATGCTCTGTCCAGCTCGGCCAACTCACTCTCGTCAGTGCGGCTCAAGAAAGTGACCAGCTGCTCCAGCAGGGCCTTCTCGTCGTTACAGCCCTCAGGTGTGGTGGGTGGACACAGCATCTCATCCAGCGGACACGGAACACACTGCCTGCTTACAGCATAGAAAAAAAGGCAGTCTATATGATTCCATGACTGGTTGCATAAAAGGTTTAGACTAGTCTTAACAGTTAGTCATCTATTTTTTTCTTCAAGGTTTGTCAATTTTTTTTTTTACATTTGGTTACATAAAACTTAGAATAGTCTAAGCTGAATCCAAAAAATAAGACTGATTAGCCCTTGGCTAACTGCCAGTTGGTTAAACTAGTTCTTAAGACACTGTCCCCAGATCTTGATGAACTTTGTTTAAGCAGCTGACAGTTCTATTTTATATTGCATGGTTAATTAAAGTTGAATTTGGGTGAAAGTGCACACCTGCTTCCCTGTGACTGAGATATGTTTATAACAGTAATTCTGACTGGAAATATAAATATTTCTATCGATTCTTCAGAGATGAGACAAAACATTACACCTGCTAATAGTTTTTAAAATAACAATTACACCTAGATATTAATCAGAGATAATTTACTTGAATGTCCTCAACACATATAAACACAAATGTCAAACTAAAGATAAAGAAATATTTAACAAAATCTAATTCATAAATGCAATATAAGAACATAACAAGATGACTAAAACTTAATTTAAAAATAAAAATGAAAATATTAAAATAAAGGCCAATTAAAAACATAAATAAATACTTCCATAGCACATAAAAAATTACTGAAATTACTACTTAATGTAGTTAAAAAACATGTTTTTGCTTTCACCATTATATGAGATTCAACAAAGTCAAACTCTGGTGAGGTTACTAATATTTGTTATAGTTATATTTTTAATTATTATTATTATTAATAATAATACTATATATATATATATGTGTGTGTGTGTGTGTGTGTGTGTGTGTGTGATTACATTTTCTGATTTCAATCATAATATACAGCACCTACTCCACCACCCAAATGTTAAAGAATCGTAGGGATTTTTAAATAAATTGTCTAATTTTACATAGGTTCTTTCAGTAGTTAGTGACACCAATAAAAATCACTAAGGTACAAAAATGTACAGAAACAAGAGGTTTCAATAAAATGCAAATAAATAGTTGTTATATTACTCAAATTCTTTTGTTCGTTTCTGTAGCACTCACTCTTGAGGAGAGGACAGAGGGGTCTGTGTCTGGTTGCCCAAGCTGCTATCGAAGGTCATTGGTTCAGCCAGGGACAAGGGCTGGAACTGCTGGGACTCGGAAAGCTCCAGCTTGGCCAGACCTGAATCAAACGAGACAATTTTCTGTTATTTTAACTGTCTTACTTCTCCCCTTCATTAACTAATCAAACCGTTTCTGTTTTCAAACATGGTGACGCGTTCAATCCTGCACCTGTGTTGGTGTTGAAAGAGTTGAGGCTGGTTGAATTGGCAAAGGGGCTGCTGCTCTCCTTGGGTGGCTGAAATGGGTCTGTCTGCCCAAGATCCGACACCTGGACCTGACCCTGGTTTGGTGTAGAGGGGTCACAGAACTCAAAAGAGGACTGATTTGAGAGGTTTGATCCATCAGGGAATGCTACAGAGAGACGGAGGAGGAAAAAGTAGTTATTGAGGACTTAAGATAAATGAAATATTATTTATTTTTATTATTACTATACTAAAATGGGCCTCACATTGGCTTGATGTTCCTGGTGACTCTCTCTTCACATTCAACCCGATGGAAATGTTGTCCTCACTGGGCTGGACGAGCACTGGCTCCTCTGCTGCTTTACCTCCCACAGAGCTTCTCAAAGTGGGCAAGAGCTGGTTCAAAGTGTCCAGATCGGTGCCGGGAAACTGCTACTCATGTAAACACATACAGATGTGGAATGGAAATGATAGCAAAGGTCATCAACATCAAAAGGCACACCAGAGCACAAGAAAGACAAAGTCCACATGTGACTGCCTCAAATCACTGCAATAGAGTAAACTCTACAAAATGCACTGAAATTTCGGCGGCCAAAAGAGAAATATATTTGATATTTAATAATAATGTATTTTCTGTCCGAGTTTTTAAAATTCAGTATAATTAAAATTATTGAGTTAAATTAAAAAGTCTTACAAAATGACTTTATATTATTTAATAAAATAATAAATAATTATTACAATGCATTTTCGATTTCGGTTTTCAACCAAGTGCATCTAGAATTTTCGGTTTCGGCCCAGAACTTTCATTTCTGTTCAAACCGCTACAAAATATACTATCAATATTCATGCTAGAGTTCACGTTAAAGCTGGATTGAAGCTGGAATTTATTTTCATAAAAGACTGAGATATTTCCTGTGAGATGAATGCTGAGATGTCGGCATGTCCAGCATCAAAGCAATAAAATATAATGTAAGATATTTGCCCACATTAAGTAATAATACAATAAAATATTATATAGAAAACCACGTCAGAAATTGTGGCTATTTTAAATCAGTTTAATTTGTGCATTGTTCTAATTGCAAGCCATAAAAAAAATTTTAAAAAAAGTATTGTAAGTTACTGTTTTCTGGCAAAAAATAATAATAATAATAATATAAAATGTAGTTAATGTCATCATGTAAAAATCAATCATTTTAGTTTTAGTCTGAATAAAATATTATATGTATTAAAATATGCCAAATTAAATCAAAATTTTTAATTTTAACTTAAAACATGCATCAACGTTCAACAAAAAACATCTGAAAACAGAACTTTGTTTTAAAACCTGATCTTCTGAAACAACAAAATAATTGCAATTAAATGCATTGAATTCTTTATGCTTTCTTGAGTATTTTTTAATTAAAATTGTTTAAGTATTGTCATAATGATGCTCTTTTTTCAACTCACTCTCATTACCAGTTTTGAAATAAAAAAGAACCTTCAATAACAAATAGTGATTTTGCTGCTGAGATCCACATGGAGAAGCAGTAAATTGTCAAAATAGACTTCCATCGGCCAAACATCCTATTTGCGGTCAGATTTTTAGGAGTTAAAACACTAGAGCATTCAAAAGTTTGGGGTCAGTCTTTTTTAAAATACTTTTCAGCAAAGATTCATTAAATTGATCAAAGGTTAAAGTAAATTAGTGTTATTTCTCAAAGACCATGTACAGTAAACTTTACTTGAGTTATGAAGGCCATGAAAAATGTTAATAAAGGCAACAAGACATTAAGTAACAAAGTAACAAGCACATATTTTATGTACTTGGATTAATTCACTAAGTACAAATAATGAAATAAGGATGTAAATACCGGGCTGGGCTTGTCACTGGATTGAGGCGAGCAAGCGACTGCAGACACGGTGGTGGCGGCAGCAGCAGCGGCACAGGGCACATTCTCTCTGCTCCCTTTCTTCTCTGCCTTTACCTTGACCGTATGGAGGCTAAAGACGGCTGGAGGCGGCAAGTCCTCCAGGTCCTTCTCATCCGTATCCAGCAGAAAGCGCAGCAGCTGGTGGTCCTGGGTTTCCTTCCCATTTCCCCGTGCCACCAAGGCCGCGTTGGGACTGGTCGGGGGCTCTTTCTTGACGTCGGGCTCCTTGCCTGCATCTGCAGGGCTGCTGTCCTGGAGCAGGCGGTGCAGAATCTTATGCCGCTCAGTCAGAGTACTGTGAGAAGCCGGACACTGGGTCCCGGGTGCGGGACGGGGTTGGGAGTCATGTTCAGGGGCACCGTCCAAAAGCTGGTTAAGTTTGGGGTTGCCCACCGCAGTAGCTTTAGGCTCATCAGCGGACGCTTCCGGCGGTTTGGCCGGGGGCTGAAGTGCTGGGGAGCTACTAGGGGTTGGAGTCTGTCTGGGGGGTAAGGGAGAGGGGAGAGAGAAACTGATGCTGTCGCCACCAGACTGCTGCCTGGTCAGTCCGCCAGCGGGCGAGTGGATGCCAGGCGCAGAGGGGGAAAAGGGATGGCTGGGCACACGTGGGCTGCTGGCCAGGCCTGGGCTGCCCCGTAGAGGTCGAGGCGACATGAATGAGGTAGGGGTGGCAGTGAGAGGGCTGCCAAGTGGAGAGGGGCTGCTGACCTGCTGGGATGGCCCAACGCGGCTGGGCGTCAGGTAGCCTGGCGGAGTGGGTGTTGGGGGTCCAGGAGTGGCACAGGTGCCATTTCTGTTGTTGAGATGGAGGCTGAGGTCACTGGAGGTCTGCAGGGCAGGTGAGCGGGAGGCTGGGGCAGCAGGAGACAGAAGGCTAGGGGTAGTGTTTTCCTGAGAGCTAGCAGTGTTGTGTTCCCTAAAACACATTTAATCATAAAATTATATATATACACATGATGCAATAGTTATTATTGTGTGACATGCTCATATAAATGCGGAGGACATCATCAGCTACCTGTCTATAGTGTGAATGCCCATGATGAAGGGCTGTACGTCTGGGTTTGGGGGGCAGCAGAATTTGCAGCGTGTCTGCGCACTGAGGGACGTCCCGTCACTCAGTTTGAAATGGTACAGAGGACTGATGGCCATGCCGTGGGTCATCACTGTCAACACAAACACAGAGAATAAAAACTAGTTTGTTTTATAGTTCCCATATTTACATATATCAACTTAGTAACAATAAGTCTCATTTGCTAACTATAATTGCATGCAAACATTTTCAATCAAAAACAATGATTTATCAGTTAGCCTGCACTACATGTTCTCCACATTTAGGATACGTCCACATGTAAGCTGCATACTGACACTACGGTTCAAGAGTCCGCTGTCAAAAATCCTTTCATTCAGCAACGTACAATAAATTGATAAAAATTAGCATTAAATCACGTTTCTACAAAAACACATAATAGTACAGCAAATCAGACTGAATCTGCATGACTACTGAAGGATCATGTGACATTAAATCATAAACTGTCGTTCTCTAGGCAAGGAAGGCAAGGGCAGATCATAACTGCTTGAAAAGTCAAGTACTACTCAAAATGGCTATAGATGGAGGTGAAAGCGCTCACCCTCATGAAGCAGCTTCTTGGCATGGGAGGGCTCATTGCCCTGAGGCTGGAAGAATGCGTAGATGCACTTCCTGACCAGGTCCTCCCAACCTGGTCGGCCTGTGGCCCTCAGAGCACTCGTCTCAATAGAGATGATTTTCCCTGTGTGCGCACACACACACACACACATGATTTTGTAAACAGGACTTCAGGTTCAAGAGGAAGAAGCTTTTCAAATCACAGATTTAACAACAAACCATTTTGCACTTCCTTCTACAAGAACAGAAAAAGAAAGCAGTTTCATTTTTCTGTTCTTGCAGCCGTTTTTCAGTCAGTAAGAAAAAAGCAGTCCTTGAAACAAGTTTCTTATGCTCACTAAGGCTGTAAAATGAAGTGACCAAAAATACATTAGAAAAGTAATATAGTGAAATATTATTACATTTTAAAATAACAGCAGCTATTTGAAAAATAAATATTTTGTAATATTATGAATGTCTTTACTGTCACTTCTAATTCACTTTATATGCCCTGGCTAAATAAATTTGTGAATTGCTTTAAAACTAAATCCAAGCTTTTGAACAGTACTGTACAAAACTAAGCACGCTTTATTTTAGGGAGAAAGCCATGTCTGTTTTTAATCAGGAATTATGGGAAAAGATGTGTCAGCTCATTGTACCTGTCGCTTCTTGGTGTGACATTCAAAAAATACAAAATAGAGTGCAATGAAATGTAAGGTGTGTTTATAATCACTAACAATTTCAGGAACAGCTATTTCAGCCACAGTTTTTCTACTTTCCAATATTCGTTTGATTCTGTATTTTATTCTTTATTTTTTTTTGCCTATGACAATAACCCTGCATGAGCTCTTACATGATGATAATGTGGTCAGATCAACAGGTGTGTGTGTGTGTGTGTGTGTGTGTGTGTGTGTATAATGAAACACTACCTGTAGGGTCCTGCTTGGTGATGAAGGACTCTGTACTGACAGGGATCTGAGGTGGATGGGGTATTCGGCATGCTATACAGATCAAACAGCTCTGCAGGTCTGTGGATAATACAGACATAATGGTTTGAAGTGCCATATGCAACACATACCAAAAAATTTTTCATAAATCTGTACAGATCATGATTAAACATAATTCAATTAGAAAAATGCAAAATACAGGAATTTTTATTAGTGGACTCAGACTTTTGAACTTCACCCCTAAAAAAAAATGATTTCGTATTTGAAGACTGGCGTGTCAACGACAGCTTCATCAGACTCCCTCCACTAAGCTAAATATTTATATGGGTATGACTTTATGAGTATGTGTGTGGTCTCACCCTCGCCCTCCTCCTGCACCGCTCTGGGCTGAGAGACCGTGAAGCACTGCATGAGCTCATACTGTTGTCGGGCCTCCTGGTTCTCTGAGTCCACCTCGTCTGGAGGTCTTTTCAGCAACCTGCAGTTAAACGTGTGGCTGTTCCTTCGGCCTTGCTCCTGAGGCCATGGCACACCATTTACTGAAAACACACACAGATGCGCAAGGTAAGTATGAGATAAAGAACCACAAGTCGAGTATCACTGAGCTCTAATTTTAAAGAGGCTGACCTCTAACCTTTGTGCTAATAGTTAAAACAGAACACTACCTGCCTTTAGTTTTTAGCTAGATTATTTTTAAACAACTAACACAAACGTAACATACAGTAACATACAGTCTAATACAATTCAACCTCGATATCTTCTCCTATATCTCAATTTCTAATGAAATACAAATATACATAAATATTAAAAATATTGTTAATAATGAAATATAAAAAATAGTTAATATTAACAATGCAAAATAAAATATAAAATTATACAAAAATATATATTTTTAATTTATCTTCTTTTATATATCTTCACATATAAATGTTTCTATTTCTATTTCTTTTTGCTATTTTATATTATTATTACCAATAAAATACTACTAATAATAAAATATAATTAAATATATTAGGGCTGGTAAGGTATCACAATTTTTAATTAATTACATGATGTGGACAAAATTACTCCCAAAAGATCATTTAAAGTCATTGTCGTGTAAAGCATCAAACAGACATTACAAAAAGTAGGTTCCTCAAGAAATATTTTGTTTGATCAAATTTATTACATTACTCTTTTAGACCATGAGGTTGAGTAAATGATGACACAATTGTCATTTTTGGGTGGGTGAACTATACCTTTAATAACTTATTTTATTAATTTTATTATTATTGCTAAGGAAATATTAAATTATTTGTTTAATGAAATGATACTCTTAACAATAAACTAAAACTGCTAGTAGGTGGTGATAAATGTCTTAATGATTAAGTCATCGAGTAAATTCATTTGATTCGTTCCAATGGCTGATTCATTCAGGAGTGAAGTAAATGGCTCTTTATGAATGGTCCATTGAATCATTAGGCTTGTTCAACTTGAAGCGTATCATCACCATCAGACCAATCAGTGCGTGCAAGAGCTATGGAGAGCAGACGGCACTTTATGCTTTTGAATCCCTCTTGCGGTACTTTGATGTCACACATCGATCGGTCTGTGCAGTGCTGCTTCAAATTCAACGTGCCTAATGATTCAGTCAATTCGTTCAAAACGTGTATTAAGAAATGAAATGCCGCTATGTTGCTTGGAGATGAACAGTTCTGCTTTTTTGTTGGCAAAATTTAGCAAAACAGACAGCATTGTGTCTAAAATAACACAATATTAACTTCTTATTTATTGTACTGTTGTATAAGATTGGTATCATAATTTGCACTCGTGTGATATTTCACTTATTGCTCATGTGATATTGCTTAACTATAATGTAAATATGAGACAAAAACTCAAACGGGCATTTTTGCCCCGTATCTTGAATTTTAGGGACATTCTAACTACTTTCTCTAGGCTCCATGATGAAGTGGGGAACTGTCAGCGCCCTCTAGAGAGGGCCTAAACTATTGTAAAAAAAACAACCAATTTCCAATTTTAAATATTTTTTTAAATGACAAACTTTTAAATATTATTTTCAATAAAAGTCCTAATTTCCAATTTTAAGCAATTCATTATTTGACAATCATCATCTAAATAAAATAAATACAATTTCTGTAAAAATAAACTCTTCAAATCTGCCTATTCAGTGAATCCGTCAAATGAACTCCGCCCATTTTCTCCATATAAGAATGTTTCCATCTAGCGTTTGCAGCTCAGTGATTGGTGGTCCAGCTATGAAATTACAGAGGGCCCAGGAATAGTAAATCAATGGGAGTGTAATTTTAAATTACACAAAGACTGACCAATTATATCTTTCCTATAAATGTGTGGGCCTTTTTATCACTAACCACCTGCTGTGGGATCTCGATCGAAAAAGAATATATATGCTAATAAACTAACTAGCCAATCTTCACGTCATGATGAAAGCCGCAAATAACGTAAGTGAGGAGATTTACTGTGCCACTGTGCCAATAATAACAGTATTTAATATAAACTGCTTGTTTGTAATGAAGTGTCTGTCACCGAGTTGTTATGCTGTGAGCGCTGTCTTGATGTGTTGCCATACATTAAACATTACATTTGTTGGTTTTGTGCACAGATCGATTGTGTGATGATGCATTTGTAATGAAGATCTTTACGGTTTGTAATGCGGTCTTAAAATACTGAAAATATTTCAGTGTGCCTTTATGTACCCCCCACATGATGTAAAGAAGTGTAATGTAATAAAGCAACAAGCAACATGTTTTTGTTCTAACCAATGGTGCCTATGGCTATCGATAGCCCCGCCCACATAGAAATCTCATTGGTCCAAATTCCTACTTGCCAAAACTGCATATTAATCATCAAATATCTTCTGAATGGTTGTAAGAGTGTCATGTCACATGATGTCTGGTTGGTTAGGTGTAACATTTCTGTTAAATCTTTAGCTATAATTCTCCTCTTAATGTGTCCTTTCTCGCCGAGAGACTCACCAAGGCTCTTGGGTAGCAGGTTGCGCACAAACTCGTTGTGATCACCCACATGTAGGATGCTGTAGACGCTGGAGGTCATCAGCTCTTCCTGGGTATAACCCAGATAACTGGTGACGTTCTCAGACACAAACACAATGCGCCCCTCACGGTTCACGGCGAAAAAGAAGCCACCCAGGGCCTTGTGAAACAGAGATAGGAGAAAAAAAGATGTATGTTGAACAAAAGTTTGTCATTCCCAATTATAGAAACTGGGCCAGGCTCAGATGAGGAGAAAAAAAAAAAACTGGTCTACGGCAACACTCTGACATTATAAAACCTCAATATCAGTCTTTTCAACAGATAAACGGTTTAAAAAATCGGTAACACTTTATAATAACTGCATGCTATTAATCATTAGTTAAGCATTAGGAAACAGTTAATTCATCATTTATAAAGCATTAATAGACATTTAAAAGCAGTTTATAAATACAGATATAAATGCTTTATACCTGATTTAAAAGCATATCTATAATGTATTTAATAATTGTTTTTTCATACTTTATTCATGATCAATTTATAATTTCTAAATTAAGTATAGCATTATTTACACACCAGTTATTAAGGAGTGGTCAATGGTTCATAAGATCACTTAGAAATTGTAAGTAAATGATTAATAAACTATTTAAATGTGCATTCATCTTTTTATTCAAACATATAGTAATAGTTACTTATAGTGTTAATAAATGGTTTATTAACATTTATACTGTAATTCAGGGTTAATTCAGGTAGTTATAAAACATATGTAGTTGTAAGTTAACTATTTTTGTGAGCTCATCTAAAGTGAGGACTATTTATGCCTTGTAAAGCTTTTACAAATGAGATTTAAAGGCTGTTAATATTTCTATGTTCTGTTTCACTGTGTGGTGTTTGTTTCTTGTTTTTGTTTAGAAGATAACTGAGCCTTTAAATATCCTTTATAAATGCTTTACAAGGCATAACTAGATTCACTTTAGATGAGCTCACATAAATAGTTAAATGACCACTACTAAATGCTTTATAACTACCTGAATTTACTACATTTCTTGTGATCTTATGAATCACTGGCAACTCCTAAATAACTGGTTTGTAAATAATGCTATACTTCATTGAGAAATGATAAATTGATCATGAATAAAGTATGAAAATACAATTATTAAACACATTATAGATATGCTTTTAAATCAAGAATAAAACCTTTATATCTGTATTTATAAACTGCTTATTATTGTCTATTAATGCTTTATAAATTATGAATGATCTGTTTACTAATGCTTAATGAATGATTAATAGTGTGCAGTTATTATAAAGTGTTACCAAAAAGGCTAATATACCTCCAAGAGAAGTGGCCCAAGGGCTTCCTTCTCCATCATGCCCTGACTGCTTGACGATATGTCACTCTTTTGCACCTCATCATCTGGAGACATCAGAGCTGCTTTCTCTGTGAACACACAAAGAACATCACTTTAAAATCCCAGATACGTGATACCAACGTTGTCTAAATTTGAATGCCTGAATATACATTATGGAAATAAAACAATAATAAAAAATTATTTAAATAAAGTATGTAATGCAATGTGACAAGATATTTATAAATGTCATAAAATTGAAATAAATGCTATTCTTTTAAACTTACTTTTCATCAAAGAATTTTTAAAAACAAAAATGTATAATGGTTTCCACAAAAAAAAAAAAAAAATCAGTAATATTCAGTAAATCAGTATATTAGATTGATTTCTAAAGGATGATGTGACACTGATGACTGAAGTAATGGTTGCTGAAATTCCAGCTTTGCCATCACAGGAAAAATTATTTTAAACTGTAATTATATTTCACAATATTACAGTTTTTACTGTATTTTTGATCAAATAAATGCGGCTTTGGTGAGCACGAGACACATTTTTTCAAAAACAAAAAAATAAATCTTACCAACCCCAGATATTTGAACGCTTGCGTAACACAATGAAACATACATTCACAATTATTTTTTGACCTCAAGTTTTGGTTCCTGGTTTTGAGAACAGTTTGTGGTGTTCATGTAATCCACACCTCCCTATCTATCAGAGCTTTCTCTAATGTGCAAGCGTCTTTTATACACACACAAAAAAAACATGCATCATTTGACTATTGTCCTCCTTCCTCTCTTGGACTGGGTGGATGAAAGCTATGCAGCGGAAGCCTCTCTAAGACTAATGTGAGCAAAGTGGTACTTTTGGACAGGAGCCAGCCGCAGTAAGTGCAGCGAGCACTCTTGAGAAAAGCTTGAGACTGAAGAGTCACAACTCGGTCACTCTTGTGCCAGTTTGACTCAGAGAGGCGATATAAAGTGTCAATGATTATTCTGTGGCCAAACTACTTAACCTTCTTTCTCCTCTTGAGATCAAAGCTTCTGAGAACACGACTCAGTCCAGCAGCTGGAGAGAAGAGAAGACGAGACTGTTTGTTTTGGGCTGCATTTTGAGTGAAGTCTTCTTGAAGGAAATACTAAATTTAGATCAGAGCTCGAGCACCGTATTTACACACATAATAGCAATGTATTTCTCACTGAGGAACTTCTGCAGAGCGCTCAACTCGGCGACGGCATCAATCTGGTTTGCTGCGTTCTGAATTTTGGAAAGCAAAAGTTTAAAATAAGGAGTTTTGAAGGTTTTACAGAGACTTTAAGCAAATGCTTGGCCAATTTATTGTAAGTTAAGGGAAGGACAGAGTTAACTGAGGGCTGACGCTGATATCTTACAGTATGATCACACATACATAACTGAACTATGACATTATCGTGAACCCAGGTTGTGGGACTGAAATGAGTCAACATGTGGTTAAGTCAGTGTAATACAAGAATTGTAGAAGAGCAAAAGAGAAAAGGAACCCAGCTCCACATCCTTACGATTCGCCCCTAAACAAATAAATACAAATGGGACTCCCAGTCAATCCCACAATCCTCCGGCTGATCAATCACAACGTTCTGACATCACTCCCACTTCAAACACAGCCAGTTGCCATGGCTGCAGTGTTACTCTGGCAGTGGTGCAGCATGCGATACCTGATCTCACAACAGTAGATTTCCGATCTGCATGATGTAAGGGCTTTTTGTGTTCACGGTGTCACACGCACACAGGCAGCCTATAGATACAGAACTGCCAGAACCCTCCTACTATTTTTCAAAATAAAACAGATAAATCAAAGCATAAGACTTCAAAATTCATTTATTACCACTGTTTGCCAAGGCATGAATCCCCATTACTATTGCTCATACTTATGGCTTTGTTCAAATCCCTAACTATCAGAATTCAATTTTCGTAACTCAACCCACACTTTTTGTAAAACTAACATGTACAATACTCAAATCTTTCAGTGAGGCTGAGGAGAGGTGTGCTGCTGATTATTTTTATATATGGTAAACAATAAACCACAAACAAATAAAAAAAAGGCCAGATTTCGTAACAAAAAGGTACACTGCTGATTGTTAATAGTTTGCTTTCAAACCAGGCAGAATCCTGTTAATTGCAAAATCAGCAAGGGGAAATCTTTCTCCGTCACAGAAAATCACATGGATTCCTACTGAAATTATTACATTTCGCCCACAACAAATTCTCTAATAAGGACATACCACATAGCAAACAGCTTAAAAAATCTTAAAACACCTTTGCAACTACATACCAACAACCTGACGACTCTAGCTGGTGATCTACACCACCTTAACATAAAAGTGAAATAAGCTGAAAGTGAAAGTCAATTTTACATTTAAGCACCCTGAAAGCAAAGCAAGGGCACCATCAGTTGCTACTGTAATGATATATTAATTGTATCAACTCCGTTGCATTTTTAAGTTTAAGCTCGGAAGAAGGTGAAACGTTGCTATTTATACCGTGTTTTGCAAGCTGTGAGAAATCTAGCCAATCACAGAAAATGTTTGTTGATTTCTTGAACACAATGGCCAAGGTGTTTAACCACCTCACAATGCCGGAGATTTTGGTGAGTGCCGAGTTATGCTCGCTCTCGCAAAACCTCTCTCATTATCAAACGACATGACACAAGTAAGAGATTCATTGTGCAGTTTAGACAACTAAAGTTCAGGTAAACGACTAGTAAAACTAAAATGTATGACTCTGCAAATCTATTAAAATCAACTTTAAATAACTAACAAACTGTGATTATTATATCAACATGTTGTTTGTTATGATGCATAAATCTCAATTTAATAATGTACATATAACAATTTATTCTTAATCATAATATGGTTTGATTCTATTAATATATCGAAGGCTATATTCTTAATGTGTAGCTCTATTTGACACATTTTGTCTCTGTTGCCTAAAGGGGGTCGCACACCAGACGAAAAGCGGAGCACCACGTCGCGCCACGTCTTTAAAATTCGAACACATTATTCTCTATGGGTGTACACACACCGTTCGGCGTCTGTCCGCGGCACCCAGCTACGACTCAGAACGCTGTTCAAATTTCTGCCACGCCACAGAGCGCCATCTGCATAGTTTTATATTAAAAAAACCCAGATGTTATAAACTGAAACTGAAATTAAAATACAGTACACTTGTTTCATTCAAATAAAACATTACAAAGTATTTGGTTACGTTTTCAGCTGCACAGTTGCTTAGACAACAGATACAACAAAACAATAACAGACTTATTATAATAACACAGATTATTTTCATTAATTAACGTTCAAAACTCAGCTTTTATCAATTAAAACCATATATTTAAAATAATAATAATAATAGATGAAGTTAAAACTCTCCCATCTTGCTGCGAAATTGAGCTCATGCATATAGAATGTGCGCATCCGATGTGCGATACCTTGAGTTGTCCTACATGTGGCGCGACGCGGCGCTTCTCGTCCGGTGTGCGACCGCCTTAAGGGGTCCTTACCCTGTAAATCGTTGAAGACCCCTGCTCTAAAACATCTTACCACAACCAATCAAGGTTCTGCATCATGAAATAGCCTATATTTAAAAGGAGTGAATGTATTTAAATGCATCGAGAATCATCCTAGAATCAGACTGTGATTCATTGAAATGAAATAGATAAAATTGTGGGGCGCAAGATTCTCCTTCTATTAAACACATCATGTCACTTTACATAAGGTTGACAAAGTGAACAAATTACTATCATTAGACACAGTCCTCAAAATGAGCTGAATAATTCGTCAAGTAATTTCACCCAGGCACTGAACTTCACAGTGAGTAAACAAAGCTAATGGCCGCCAGTTTTCCTGACCTTTGCCATGCGTATTGTGCTCTGACTTCATTTCTCAGGTTTCAAACTGAAGCAGATTTAGATTTTTTTTCAAGTGCATTTTCTGAGGGGCTGGAATGTTAACGAAGTGTGCTGTGCTGTATGAGAGCATGGCTGAAATGTGGAAAATTTCTTTGATGTACCCTTCATCCGACTGAAAGTGACATTTGGTCCTAGATTCCTAGTTCATATCATCCGGCCAACACATTGACAACCATTTTCATAAACACAAACAGACAGGATCAATGTAAAGTAGCCTAAAAAAAATTTCAAGTTGCAAATGATTCCATGACAGATCAGAAGAATTTCCTTGCTGAAGATGTGTGGCTAATTCAAATCTTGATCATTTTATATTATGGTGACAATAATGATTACAATTACCTTTTCTGGAAATTCAATGAAAAATGTCTCCCAAGACACATCCCGCTCTTTGTTTTTTCACATTATTCAATGTTTCATCATCTCTTTCACACACATAATCTACAACGGTATAAATGGACACACTTCTACCATTGCACAGTATTGTAATGTCATACTCTAAAAGTGTCATAAAAGGCCCTTCGGGTGACATCTTAAAGGTTAAGCTCAAGAGGGGAAAGTGTGTTATTGTCTGACAACATTAACACCACCATGAAGCAGGGATATTAGAGGAGGGGCGGCAAGTTCCTGTTTCTCCTTTCTTGCAGAGAGAGAGGGGAAGTTGAGGTCTACGAGAGGCCCTGTCTTATACAAGGTCAGGGGGCAGGGCAGCGTCGCCATTGGCTGCTCTCTCGCACGCCCCTGCGGCCCCCCATTCCTCAGGCTCTGAATGAAAACAGAGAGGGCCAGCGCTCTGGGTGAGAAACTAGCGACTAAGTGAGATGACATTATTAAAGGATGACAAGAAACAAAATTGCAGTACTTAAGACTTTCTTCACAAGACTTTCTTCACATGCAATGCTTAAACCCTCAAGCGTTTATGTTGGCGGAAATCTCCAGCGAGACCTTTAAGTGTCCGCGACAACAGGTTTACAAATGCTTCTCATCACAAATCTACCTGAAATGTGTGAAAGCATAACAAGCTGTAATCATCTGTCCACAAAAATGCTGGAAATTAGGCAAATTTGAAAAAGTTTAACTGGCGCACGATGTGTTCCCAAATGCGGATCATGCATATCTTCCTCCATTTATATTCATAGAGACTGATTAGACTTCCTGCTTAAGCCATACTTTCTCCTGTGTCACCTATGCAGCAGTTTTACCCATTTCCCACTGCTTTAAAACAGCTAATAATAATAATGCATTTGCTCCCGCAGCGCATGCAGATGTGCCAGATATAGCAGAGCGGCTCCAGCAACTATCTGTCAAGTGTCATTTTAAAGGATTATGGTGTATACATTACAGTCCTGCAAAGAATCTAGACACAGCTTAAAATGTTTGTGCTAGCCAGTGCCTGCCCGCCTAATATGCAGACCCCACAGCTTTCTGACATTGATGAATTTTTAGATCTTTGGATAAACATCCTCTCATGGCCTCTTTGCATAAGTGATATTCACTATTCCAGGGGCTCCTTAGTTTGCCATGCCAACAAAACCCTTTCTTAAGCCTGCAAATCATGAGATGACATGTTTACCGCTGTCAAAATGAAGAATGATGGAGTGCATGTTCTGAATTACTTTCAAGTGTGAGATAACAGGGGTGGATTTGGAGCTAGCTGACATGCTTTGTTCACACTTCAATTGACTTCTAAGTTCTCAAGGTTCCACTCATTTGGAAATGACAGGGACAACAACTGCAATCCAAGTCGGTTATTGAAGCAAATGAAAATACCGGCAAGTTTCAGGATTTAGCAATGCCAATGAAATTAATACTACACTGGTTGATCTTTAAGGTCAACCAAAAATAATCGCCTAACAAATAAAACGATCAATGATAAGTAAAGGAGCTTGGGTCACAAGGACTTTACTCAACTCCAGGTCTCACCATTTGGTCTCAGACAATATTTAACCATTGAGAGGAAATTGCAGTCTACTTATTGTCAGACTTGTCCAGGTATACTATATTTTAAATGGACTTTAAAGCCAAGACAATAAACATTTATGAAATCAATTAGATTATAAAAGTCATGCAAGAAAAACTAAAGATATCAGATGCAATAACTGCAATAAATAATGTGCTGAAATATAATGTCAATCTTTCATTTAGCATTTGTGCCCACTGCGTGCTTTAAGGCATTGCTAAATACACACTCCCAAAAATTATTTATGTACCAAGCGAACTCAACATAATCTTAAGCAACCAGTCTTATAAAGCCAAAATACTTCACTGCAGATCTGTGTTTAAACATAACACAGACATCTAGCTTTGATAAGAGCTAACATCTAATGATCGGTCAACATTGGGCTGGCCACAGATCCAAAATGTCTGGTTTAAAGGAATAGTTAAGCCGAAAAGCTGGCATCATTCATTCATTCACCCTTATGTCATTCCAAACCTGTAATATTTTCTTTCTTCTGTGAATCTACTTTGAATGCTACAATCCCTGTAGAACTTAAAAAACTGACTTAATCACTGACTGTGTCTTGGACTTCGTGTTCCCTTTATTTTATGGCTTTGTCTAAGAGCTTAGTCCAGTTACTGATTAAAACAAAGCAAAGAAGCAAGCAAATAATAACATCCTCTGGGTCCCCCCAAAAATATCAGCACAACTGATATAGAAGCTGCTAAAAAAGGAGTGCCGAACGAACAATGTTGTTCTCACCACTGTGATTTACAGCCAGTCTAACAAACCTTATTTATTCACTTTAGTTCTTGTTACCCAAATATATTTTGAAGATGACTGAAGGAACACAAGTTCTTATCAGATTAGGCATGTCAACAAACCAACTGTCATAAGCACTAAAATTCTGCAGTGTGCAACTGTGTAAATTTCCTGTCTGTACTGGGAAGTATATGGAAAAACGTGTGTGCAGCCTATGCACGGCTCCAAAGTAAAAGCATGGAGACTGGCTACTCACCCTGCTCGCGCCGTTTGATCTGCTGGATCTGGTCCACGGTGCTCTTTAAGATGTGGCATTTGTCCGGCTTCACGTTCAAGCTGGCAATGTCACTCATGTTGGCTGACAGTAACTCAGCCAGTTCGTCAATGTAGCGGCATTCCAGCTCCCGCCGTCTCTTCTCCACACTACCATACGAACATGAACAGAGAGAATTGTACTTTTTTTTTTTTAGAACTTACTTAAAAGAAACTTAAGCACTGTACTTTACAATCCTATATAACGCTGCATTAGCACAGCATTAGCATTTTGCTGGCACATGAACAACCAACTGCACTCGGAAATAAACAAAAGAAAAAAGCCTGCCTACTACCGCTCTGTTATGATGTTTTTAAGACAAAGCCTTGAATGGGTAAAGTTTGGCACAGGGGCTGAGTGGGCATTCTGCAAGGACTTGGGCCCTGAATAATTCATGATGCTCAAAGAGCACTATGATCAAAAACAGCCCCTGAACCCAGATTCAGCGTTTTCAGCGTTCTGCCACCTGATAGAGGCAGAGGATTCTGCAGTTGAAAGGAAGAATGCTGGGCAATGGGAGACTATAGGTGCACTCAGGGACAAACTGTGGGTGGCCTGGAACCAGAACGAGGCTAAAACGCACACTTTTACACAGATGTATCATTGTAGAGCTAATAAGGGTTGGGCTGCATACAGTCCCTGCACTAGCAGGCATTCCTCAGAGGCTTTTGCTGCACATGGGTTATCAAGCTGAGAGGAGACACTGAAAGAAAGAGACATTGAATAAGAGAGAGAAAGACAGATGGTCAGGGGCTATGGTGAAGTAATGTTAGATATCAATGGAATGCAAAGGCTTCAGATCTGAGCCCATTTATCATCCAGTCAAAAACAAAAGATCAGCGAAGGCAAGGTGAAAAAGCGCTGTAGCTGAAGGCGTGCACCGTGTTAAAAGTAGTTGAAAAGATTTGACAGAAATGAACGGATTCTAAGGACACAGAATAAGGGAGTTTCAGTGGCCAATGTTTATTCTTCAACGCATAAAGAGTATAGAAACGTGTGTGTGAGTGTGTGTCATACATCCACGGTTGTTGTATGTATGCAGGGATAAATAAATGCTGTTTCTATTCATCAAAGAATTCTGGGAAAAAATGCACCATAGTTTCCACAAAAATATTAAGCAGCACAGCGGTTTTCAACGTTAACCAATAATATTCCTTTCTTGAAAAGAAATGTTTCTTGAGCACTAAATCAGCATATTAGAATGATTTCTGAAGTATTTATGACTGTTGGAAATTCAGATTTGCGTCACAGTTAAATTATATATTTTTTTGTTTTGTTTTGTTTTTTTAAAACAGTAATAACATTTCACAATATTACTGTTTTTACTGTATTTTTGAAAATGCATGCTTTGTGAGAATAAGAGGCTTCTTTCAGAAACATAAAAAAAATCTTACCAACTTTTGAATGGTAATGTATATTTGAAAAAAAATAAAAGAATTCTCAAAAGTCTAAAGCATTGTACTTTACAATGTAAAAGAAAACAATAAATCATTACAAATTAAACATGTATTGTTTTCATATATAATATTTTGTATAAAATAAAACTTTAATTATATTTAAATAATATTATGTATATGTAAATAATATATTTATTTATCAAGTGCTATGTCACCCAGGGAAATAAATAAAAGCTCTCCCTTCCTCCAGAGTGTGCCGTGCATGCGTGACCAATGGCTGCCATACATTTGTGAGGATGGAGGATGTTTTTGCTTGTGCTGCTCCTGGGTGAGCAATTGCATGTACATATGAATGACTTGCAAGTGTGAGCGCATGTTGAAGTGTTTGTGTGTGTGTGTGTGTGTGTGTGTGTAGGAGAAGACGGCAGAGAAAGTAGGTCAGTGCCTCGACAAGGTTGTGCGCAGGCGCGATGATTACACAGGTCAGGGCGCTGCGTGGGGTTGCTGTAGAAACAGGCTATTACTTCAGCCCCACCAAGGCCCTATGGAAGAGTATCACCCAGCCAGACAGACCAGTTCTCCTCCAACCAACCCTGACACAAGAAAACCTTCTAAAACTATGTGCTGGCCTGCTATATTACAGCTAAAACAACCCACTTTTGGACCTATATTATGCATTGCCCAAGACAGATACTTTTGGGACATGGCTTTTAGTTTTATTTATAAAGCTGTATTGTGCACAGAGACAGGGGTTGAATCCGGTCTGGACTATGTCACACTTATTCTGAAATTTAAAAGACTTTTTTTTTTACTGATAAATGAACAAACAAATGCTGTGAAAATTTAAGTGTCTAAACTGTCACCCATATTCTAAAATAAAATAAAGTTTTTTTTTAAACGGTTTAAAAAATCTTAACTGTTGCCATTATTATAGTATTTGTAGGCTATTTTATTAAATACTTTTTAAAATATTTTATTTATTGTTAAACAAACAAGCAAAAAACCTAACAAACAAATGATTAAAAGACTTAAGTGTCTAAAGTGTTTAAAAACATATTTAAGTGTTTAAATATGTTTTGTTTATGGTTTTGTTAACAAAAAAACAAAAAAACACAAAAAAAAACAAATACAATTTTCATTTATATTTTACATTTAGTCATTTCGCAGATGCTTTTATCCAAAGCAACTTACAATCGGGGTGTACATAAAGCGATTTTTCTTAAAGAGACAAACAGACACAGGAAGTGCTTGTAATACCAAGATATAGGCTTTGTTAAAATAAGTGCAGGCTACAAAGAGAAGGAATAAATAAAGATTTTTATTTTATTTTATTTATTTTTATTTTTACGATGAAGTCAAGTAGCTTCGAAAGAGATGCATTTTCAACTGTCACTTGAACAAGAAAAAGAACACACACGCACACACACATTGTTTACACTTCAGGCATGCATTCTTGTTAAAATAGATTTTCTGCTATTCACCATTTGATGCATTTCCTCTGACACACCTTGACTGCATTGTCAGCTGTCTGCTTGTCTCCTAAGATCTTATAAAACACTTAGTAATGTGAAACACTCCAAACAGGAGAAGAAAGACGATCTTATACTTCACCTGAGACCAGAGGTATCACATGGCGAACCCTTCCTCTTCCGTGATTCTGGGGTGTCAGGGTCAAGGGCATTCTCCCCTGCAGCACTCATTTTCAGCATATGCACACCTGCAAAACAGGGTAGTTACCAGTCAGCCAACGGAGTCAAGCTTGAAGGAACCATTCTACTAAATAAACACAATGCAGGAAAATGAATTTAAATCATCCAATGAAATCCAGTAAAAATGAGTATGTAATGGCAGCTGTCGTTGTCTGATACCCATATGTTGTTGTTTATAACTGCATTGATAATATCATCTAGAACTACAAAATAATGGTAGAAAAAGAATCCCCGGAACCACTGCGGACCAACAGGTTCTGGAAAACCAGCAAACTTCAAGTCAAACCAGTTCTGAAATAGTCCCATTTTACTGTAAACGCTATGACAGGCAACATATCTCGACCTAATTTGAGCAGAACAGTTCAGATGACTCCATATCAGGCACAGACCGAGGTGACAGCTCATTCCCGCTAGCAATATGCATTATCGATTGCTCCTTGAAGAGGAACCATAAATCTGCTGTGAAAGGGCTTGCTAACTGAAAGCCTTCTTTGATCTGTGGTGCTATACACTCAGCGCTACCATCTAACCCATGCTGTGAACTGCTAGAAGAGGAAACTGCTGAACCACCATTCATGGGAACAGGGGTGCTCCAATTGATTGGCTACTGATCACTATCGGCCGATAATCATGTTGGGATGATTGATTGGTGGTCTCTAAATAAGCAGATCTCAAAAAAACAATCTCAAGCTGATGACGCTGCCATAAGAGGTTTGACATGATATGCAGCGGCACTGTCTCAGTACCTGTACAATGCAGGTGAAATAATTATAATGATATATTTCTTCATTAAATAACTTATAAAGTAATTTGAAAACCCTGTGTGAGGAGCGATTACAAAAGTGAGTGAATCACCGAGTGCTCTCTCTCTCTCTCTCTCTCTCTCTCTCTCTTAAAAAACGCAAATGGCTTTAAATCACCACACATCGTGTCTGTCTATAAGAGAGCTGCACGCTGCACAGTTGACAATGGAACAGTCACTTGCACAGTCGAGGCAGTGTCACATCCTCACTAAAGTTTCTAATATGCATTTCTTTTTAATTTTTGCCCATGTTTAACCATTTAGCGCTCACACACTCTCCTGGAGACCGTTTGCTCATGCACACTCACATAACGCCGGGCTCACATTACTCCATTTGCAGTTCACGCGCTGTGCATATTTTTTCTGCGCTCATGCTAACGGATTAAAGTGTTCACGTTAGAGTCTACTGTCACAGTCAAAACATATGGATTTTTGGCTTGGCCAAAAAGAGTGGTTGGTGTTGGCGCAGTGGACACATGCCTTAGGTGTGAGAGACCCGGGTTCGAATCCACTGCGAGACACCAATGTGTCCCTGAACAAGACCCATGAATGTAAATGTAAGAGCACTTTTAGATAAAGAAGGCAATAAACGATGGCACTTGTGTAGGTAGGAAAACAAAGTTCTTTGTGAATGGCAGAATTGCTTGTAATAAAGATTTAAATGCAAAAGAAAAGGCAGTAGAGCTGACTATTTCTGTCAATGGTAAGTTTGTGATTACATACAAAAAGTTGTTTTGCCACTTGCTTGAGCAACTTAATATATAAATCTAGAAGTAAATGCAAAAGTGAAAAGCACTGATTCATTTGTTACTTATATTTATTGTGTTTAAACAGGTCTGTGAAATGCTGTATTACTGTACTGTGGAAAAAAAGAAAGAATTGCAATGCTGTAAAAGGATTTTCAGTGACAAGTGATGTTTGGATTTGAAATCAAAATAATGGATGTTGTGTTTGTGGGAAACAGCTACGGATCAGTAGTGGACTCTTGTGTGAAAGTACAGTCCGTGCTGCTTCCCCTCTCACAAGAGTCACCTAAGAGGGGAATTCCCCCCATTTTCAAAAATGAAATTCAGTCCCTGAATAAATATCTAATAATCCTGATTGGAGTATCACTGTAAAAAGTTCTAAATGATAAAAATGTGTTAAAAATATTGTTATCAGTGATCGGAATCATATTGCTTTCTGTGATTGGCAATTGGTGATTGGCCTAAAAAATCCTGATAGGAGCACCCATACATTAGAATACTGTGGGCCTCTAAAGGGCTGGTCACACTACAATTTCCATTCCATTGACTTCCATTCATATGCATACAAACACAGGAGACAAGAAACTAGTGAACTGGTTTAGTGAACTCCTCTGTGAATTCTTACCACATGAAGATGTTTATAGAAGACTAGCTTAAGTAAAAGAACATTTTTCAAACACATTTTACACGTATATTTTGAATGTATAATATGTAGAATTTAGTTTTTAAAATGTTACATGTTCGTGATACTATTTTCAGCAACAAATTCTTCTAATTACTTAAAATCACAACTCTCTGAAAAAAGCTTTTTAGTAAAGCATTTTTTTTATTCACTACTAAAAAAAGACACACTACTATTCAAAAATATATACATATATACAATAAATGTTTTATTTATTTTTTAAACTCTCTCCTCGCTGCTCTATCACTGAAGGTACTAAAGAAGTTTTGCTAATGATCACAAATAAAAAGTAATACTGCAAAAACTTACGTTAATTTTTAGATAACGCTTGATCTAGGGTGCACCACCCCTTAAGTTGGTGACATCAACAGCAATTGTTCACCTCGGATGACCAACTAAAAAGCAACTTTAAAGTAAATACTGCTCTACCTGGAGCTTTGACGATCCCTTCAGTTTGAAGAAGATCATTAGCCATATCTTATGTTTTTTTCACTCACGGAGGACACCATCTAGACCAGTGCCTGGCTCCTCAGGCACAGTCCGCTTTGATCTGCAAGGCCTGAACAGGCTGCTTTTGTGGGTCTGTTGAAAACCTCCAGCGGCCCCTAATCCCTGGCAGCTCCATTTCCAGCAAATGCACCCTTAAACAGGCCTATTTAAGTTGAGCGGGGTGTCACTGAATTTTGGGCTGGTTTAAGAATTGAAACACTTGAACAGCTATTTTAGGAGAAAAAGCAAGAGATTTTCTTATATTACAAGCTTTAGCACCGACACATTCTACAATGAGAAATCATTTTTGAAGGATCGACTGAATATAACACTTATAACACAACCTAGAACATAATGAAATCCCTCGAATTCACACATTTGAGCATTTCTTTAAAAAAGTTTGGTGGAAATGAGGGCACATTTGAGTTTACTGCCCCGTTTTTGGGGGCCCCTGAGCCTTCACTTTATTGCTCTGGAGAATGTGAAACATGACCATGCATGTGAACATGCAAAATTGTTCAGAAATGAGGCTAGATTAAAAAAAAAAATCCACCAGGACATAATGACTCCTGTGCATCTGAGCGGCCTCTTACTGTAATTACCAACAGCTTGCACCAATGTGTTCAGTGTTCAGTTCAGCCCTGCTCTGCCAAGTGTCGAGGAAAGCCAACCGACAGGTAATGAGGATACCTGTGCTTAGATTTGAGAATAACCAGCCGCACTGCTCGTGTTGCATGAGTTAATCTACATCAGCTAAAGCTAATGTTAAAGAAATGGACATGTGATTTACAAGCAACATTAGCAGAATCTTAGTATATTTCAACTTCCCAAAACTTGTTTTGCGAGGTTTACAGCACTTTTTTCTAAATTTCTAGGTTTTTTTAAGCTAATGGGGAGTAAAAGAATTAGTAGTAGGACACCATTTATGTGCCTTAATCTTCTAAAGGAGTGCTATTTCAATATATCAATGCATGTCTGTTTACATTAACAACATTTGACTCATCTGCATTGTAGTTTAATAAGAAAAATAGTATTTTGTCGCATTAGCACATTAGTCTTTCAAACAAGTTTGTCGTTCTTGTACTGTCTTCTGTTTGCTGGAGCTCATATTTCTAGCTAGATAAGAAATATTTGGCATCGTCCAATCTGATTTCAAATTCCCTCACCAAATGCAGTGGATATAACACACTAACTGCTAAGCTGTAAGAAAGAAGTTGACGAAACAGTCATGAATCTTGTCTATAGGTCAGCTTAGTCCTGTTTATAAACTAAGTCATCAGTCTTTGGTTGAGAAAGTTTGCATGTAAGCTGATGCTTCTATATTATAGAAATATAGTTTCAGTTCAGGCTGGTGGTGGTGGTGTAATGGTGTGGGGGGATGTTTTCTTGGCACACTTTGGGCCCCTTAGTACCAACTGAGCAATGTTTAAACACCACAGGCTACCTAATTTTTTTAATAAATACAAATTTACTGAAAGATTACATTAAGAACTTCTATACTACAGCAAAAACTACTATCTTAACTAATAAAGTCAGTAATAAAACAAGAAAAATTACACAAATTACAAGAATAGATGAATACTACATAACACAGTTACAAATAAAGTCAGTAACAGTAGTATTCAGGTTCAGAAATGTAATAATTGATTGTAAAAACACAATAGGGCTCACACGTTAAATAAAAATTAATCTTTGTTAAAGCTGTAGTGTTGTTTGATAAGCGGAACAGAAGAAGGTATTTGTTGGCTGCTGTCTCTTTAAGGCCAAATGGACCTAATACTGATATAAATCCGGTTTCTTTCTCAGCTGTTTACTTTCACTTAAGACATTAAGGGTATTTTAACATAACTTTGTGTTTATGTGAAAGAGGAATCAATTTGGTGTTCACACGTTGTGTCTCTGTCTGTGTGTGCGGCAGTTTGAACACACAGAAAACAGCGCGCGAGTTAAAATTACTTGAATGTGTAAAATGGGAAGACTAATGATGTGAAAATGATACATTTTCACTCTATGATGGTTAAACTTAACGGTTAGTCCACAAATCAGATGCGTGTCAAACTGTGAGGCCTGGTCCGTGCGGATCACGGATCACCTACGATCGTTGCACCCTTAATCATAAGTATGGTAAGAATATCTCAATGCATATTTTGTAAGCATACATGAATGTGCTGGGTGAATATGTTTGGGGTGCCTCAGGGCTCAGTACTTTGTCCCCTATTAGTCTCGATATACACAATGGGCTCTATGATAAAGGCAAACAGCTTGTCCTATAATTACAGACTGTATACAAGACTACCCATCCTTTCAATCTGACAACCATGATCTCGATTTATCTGTGATTTCAGATTTCTCGGCCTGAACAAAGGATCACTACCTTTAGAGTTCAACAATACAACTGTGAGGAAGAAACCTGGGTGTAGTGTTTGCTGACCAGTTACAGTTCAATGCCAACATGTTGAGGACCAGTCCTGCAGATTTGTTTTACAATATCAGAAAACAGATTCCATGTGTGCTGCACAGTTCTTAGTTCAGGTTCTCAGGTGACCTAAAAAGGAAAATGGACCATAAAAGATAATAGAAGTTCACTTTAATGCAGTGGTTCTCCTACTTTTTGATTTCAAGGCCCCTACAGTCAACAAGAATATTTAAAGGTGCTTTATCCTTCAAAAACAAAAACAAAAAAAAAATCTAACATACAGAAATTAGAAGCTTTAAAATAATTACTAATAATTACATTGCAGAATTCCAGAAGTTTGGGGTTAATTAAATTTCGAAATATCTTGATTTGCAGTTGTACTTGCTTTTTTTTTTTTTGTCATTTTGAGACCCCTTGGAAGTTTGAAGGGCCCCAGCCCCTTGCCTGAGAACCACTGCTCTAAAGTCTATTATAGCACTCCCTGTGGTAACACTGAGAATCCAATGCATATTTGTGTCTCAATGTGAATTTCAGAATGCAACATTGAGTAAAAGTGAGCTTGCATAGCAAGAAGCAATCACATACTTGCATAGAGTAAAACAACATTCACAATTTTCCCTATTTTACACTGAGTAAATATTCATGGAGAGCACAGTGCGAGGAACCCTTCAAAATCAAGAGGATCTCACTCATTCTACTATTACAAAAACAAAAAAACATTATCCTCACTATATCCACAACAACATTTTAAAATGTGCTCACTTTGGTCACTCACTCCCAATGCTAGTGTGTATAATCTCCTCACACTTCCTTAAGCAGACAAACAAACTATGAAAGCCCTGGGAGGCCTGCAGTCCCCTCACATGCTCGGCACACATACTCTCCCACGCGTATGTGCACGCACACACAGTCAGCCTGAAAGTAAACAACCTGCTTATGGGAGAAAAACAGTGGAAGGGATTTTCCTTTTCGCTCGCTATTTCTCTCGCTTGCTCACTCACGCACCTGAGGCAGGGCTCAGCTGTCACCTATGAAGTTGGCCAACTCAGCCGGTCCGATCAGAGGAAGGTCCACGACAGTTGCGCTAACCCGTCTGTAAGCACGAGCTGTGGCCGTGTGTCGTGCCATTTCCCAGGATACGGGGCTCCTTCTCGTTGAGAGCTACACTAATCACCTCGTGCGCAGACAGAACAGCAATGTATGTCACTAAGCGAGAGGGACAGACCATCATAAACCAAAGGAAAGGGGATGAAAAGTATTGTTTACACACTCTTATCAGTGCTCACCCCAGACGAAAAAGTGTCTCATAAAAGCGAGCTAACAGGGCACAGCTCAACAGGAGAGGGGAGAGGCCCTCGTAGAGGAGACCAGCAGCAGAGCGAGGAAGTTTCGAAACAGACAAATCCCACGCCTGAATTCACACACCCGTCCCCTTCCGTCCGTCAATGGTTTGCTCCGTGAGACGCCGTGGAGTCACTGTTGCTGTCTACCTTTCCATAGCGATGCAGAAGAGAGAGAAAATGTATACAGCTCTCCCTGAAAATCTGAAATCAGTGCGAGGCTGAAGCAACAGTCATGACTCATTCTTTGATGATGTGCCAAATAATTCAATATTTCTCAAAGAACTGTGATCTTCCCAAAGCAGAAATTTGACCAGAATCATTTTGAAAAAATTTACCTAGTGATCCAAGGTATGTATATTAGGGGTGACACAGTTCAACTTTTTCATGATTTTGGTACAGTTCGGTATGTGCTATGTTTATGGAAAAACTATACTTTCTAATAATTAACAAAAAAAAGATTATTCTATCCAGCTACGAGCAACAGCACAAATAAATACAATAAATAAACAAAAAATAAACAAGGATTTTCAGTTTTTTTATTTAAGGAGGTCTAGCATTAGTTTTTAAGTACAGAAATTGAATAAAGTAATCGAATGTAAAACAGCATTGCATATTTGACTGTATAAATTAAATATTGTTCTTACAAAAGCTTTTTGATAAAGAGCAGTGAGTGGTTTCTTTGTTGTTGCTGTTCGATTAATATAAAGACTGTCTCTTCAAGAGAATGCACTGATCCAGTAGGCCTACGTTCAGCCGGCTATGTCTGCAGTAGGATACTTACAAAGACGGGCCTTTTGACGTCATTTTTGTGTGCATTTGTCCATTTAAACACAATATTTAAGAGACAGCTTAATATTTGCGTGCGTTCTGAGGCGGGTTTGCGCGCTTCGGATGAGCGCATGCACAAATCTTCTCATTGTGCACGCGAGCTCACGTCCTCTGGCTCTTAAATGTTTAAATAAGTTTAGTTTAAACAAAGATATCAACGTGTGCTGTTCAGATCTCATCTGTGAGCCCGCTATCAGCACCTTGGTGATGACGGAATAAATGACTGCTCATAATACAGCATATGGCATTCGCGTTGAACAAAAGTTAATGGTTTGTCCAAGGATTTTTTCCCCTCATCGCTGTTCTTGTAATGTCTGGGAAGGCAGAAAGCGCATCCATCAACAGAAACATATATTAACTGAACCCAGTTTGTTTTACGTGCTATTTATTAGAGCTGAAACAACTAATCGATTTAATCGATTAAAATCGATTATTAAAATAGTTGTCAACTAATTTAGTCATCGATTAGTTGCTAAACAACTTTTATTCGCCATAAGCAGCTCATTTTGTGCATATTTTAAATCTGCGATGACCAAAGTGTGGCAGTAATGAGCCACCGGAGGTTTTATTCAGCCAGTACAGCAGGAGAAGTAGCGAATAGCCAATAGCTGGCCTCGTTTTATGTCACGTGCTTCCCGAACTGCGTCTGCAGCAGCGAGATGGTGGAGACAGACGACAGTGGACTAAGCTTGAGAAAGAAAGTGTGGGAGACCTTTACTTTGAGCCTTCAAAAAAGAAGAGTAACCTCTAAACTCTGCACTACTGAACTAACGGTTTAAGACTTTTATTGTGCAGATTCTCCAGTACAATGTTGTTTGCAAATGTTAAGTCATTAAAGCTTATAAAATTGCTTTTTAACAGTTAACATTTAAAGATCTACAAACATGTTCTGTGATCAGTTTGTCATTTACCAGTTCATAATTCAGTCTTGCAGCCTAATTATGACTGAATGAGAGAGGTAAATGTTTAAATGTATTTGAAATGCACTTTTTTCTAAGTATTCACTGCTCTTTTTTACACAGCAGGTTTTTTGTGTGTGTCAAAAAAAAATTCTGGACAACTTTCTGATGGATTTTACTTTAAAATGTGAGTTCCATTCAGGTTTCATGCCACTGGCACTTTATTCGAATGATTATTTACAATTTCACAGCATAAGCTATAAAGCTGTTTCCCAGGTATAAGTTGTGTGTTTGCAGGAAAAAAATTATAAAATGCAATGTACTGCAAATTTATTCGGTTTTAATCTTATTCTTCGTGAATAAGATTCCTTAATAAGCTTTGTTCAGGATGTTAAACTACTTTAGGAGCCCTAAGGACTGACATGGTGAAAACATTATTTGAAATCTTGTGAAATTTGCTCGAGTATGGGTCAGGGTTTTGATTGCAGAAGAGTTTGACAAAGAATTACTAACACATAATAAAACAAAACTCCAGGTATATTTTTGACCCTTTGTTAATAATTTAATTGGAAAAAATTAGCAAAACTAAAATATAAGTACATAAAGATTAATCGATTAATCGTAAAAATAATCGACAGATGAATCGATTATCAAAATAATCGTTAGTTGCAGCCCTACTATTTATAGCAAACCATATTACAGATGCTTTGTCAGATTTAAGTCCTAGTGCGTGCCGAACCGTGTATGGTGAACAGAACGGTTAATTGTTTTTCAGCGAACCATGCCACACCTAATGATATACACCTATATACAAATTGATAACACACACAAAGCCACATGCTTGTGTTTTACAGGCTTCAAAACAAACTCAAAATCTGTTTGAAAACCACTGTGCTACACCCTAGCTTCTCTTTGCTATTCAGTGTAATTGCACCCTTTTTTTCACCTCATCTGACCCCAGGTTGCAGTCTTGCAAAGGAACAAACGTAAAACTGAATACAACTGAAACAGAATATTATTCATGAAAAAATTGTTGTTCAGAGCCCTTCCAGCGTTAAATTACCCGAACCTTACTGTATAACACGGTACTGTCGACATGAGAAAAAGATCACGGGTTCCATAACACAAAACACATGTCAAACTAAACCCGATAATTATGGGGAAGATTGTTGGGAGAGTACAACCTAAGAACGCGGAAGCAGTAAAGAGAAGTCTGACAACTACAGCTATGAAACCAGGTGTCAAAGCACTGTACAATCAGCACAAACACCTTTAAAGAAAACACAGGCATGCAATCATCGCACAAGCTAAACAAACTACCTTATTCCAAAAGAAAGGTTTTTTGACTAATTCATGCACTGTTAGAAATGTCTGTAAATTTAACAGTATTTAACTGTAAAATGAACTGTATTTTACTGTAGGACAGTTATACAGAATATTACTGTATTTTAAAGTTACATTTTGGGGAATACCCTCTTGGCGACACTAAATTACAGTATTTTTAATTTACTGTAAATCTAAATACAGTAAAGAAAAAATGAGCGCGAAACTTGACCAATCACAGATCAAGTTTTATTTCCCACTTGGAGAAAGAAGAAAACAAGACACACAGATGCGAAAAGAACCAGTCAGATGCAAAGGTGGGTACAAATATTACTTCTTTTACTTTTAATATATTATATCTTTGGTTTAACTAAAACAAAAATATAAATAAAAAAACGCTGCCACTGAACGGCGCGCAGTCACCTCACATTTATGCTGTGAAGAGAGCTAGAGAGAGTTGTGGTGACACTGTGCAAACATTCATATTTCTTTCCTTTCTTTCCCTTTTCTGAACGTTTCACCGTCAAAATATGGACATGAACGGGTCTCTGCCTTGGGTTTGACCACTCCAGGAGCTGGTGAGTGTTCATGTGAACTGTTAGCCGAACAACAAAGCTTTCGTGGATTTAGCTTAAAATCAGTCGGATTTTTTCCCGCTATTATCGCTTGCTGTTAACTGATTACCCCATATAAATGCACGTCATGCTTGTAGTGCTAGAGTAAAACCCGCAATGTTCGTGTCGTGTGCAAACACTGGCGTCTCTGTGGAGACATTATACGCCTTTATTAATCATGCCAAAGGGCATAAAAACACGGCGAATTTAAGGTTTTCGTGTGCAGTTCCTGAATGCTCATACACTTTCCAAAGCCTCTCCACCCATCAGTCTCACATTTAACGTTACCGCAAACACATAAAGTTAAGGAAACTAAACAACCAAGAGAAAAATATGTCTACTTCAAATGTAACATTTGTTCTGTACATCAGCATCGGGAGAATAACATAATCTCGTTCGCGAAAATGCGCCGCAAATGGCACAGAACATAATGGAAATGTTTTCAGGGGACCCCAGTAAGTGACGAACCCGACTGTGTACATCCAATGCGCGATCAACGGCTGTCCGAATTCATTCACTCGTTTTCATTCACAGCTTCAAGTGAACCGTATTAGTGGACTAATGTAGAAATGAGTGAATGAGTGTTAAGGGGGCGATTTCGGATTTAGCCAACGTAATTTCCTCATTATTTTAACCTGGGATGTTCTTGTGACAAAGCAGCATGGTGTCTATCAGCTTAATAGCTGTACTTAGGACATAAATGTGTTATTATTGCTGTTTACATAACTGTTGCAAATAAATACATTTTATACAAAAAAGTTTTCGTAATATGCTTTATTTATCTGTGTGTGTCTCAACTTTAAAATTAGCTGTTTCATCTTTGGACCCTACATTACCTTACATTTCTTACCTATGAAACTTATTTAAACATAACATTACAATTTTTTTTTACAATGTTACTAATGTATAGATTAATATCTCACCCTCATGTTCTTTTTACATTTTTTATATTGTATATAAAGTTGTATGTCATAAATATGTAATCTCTGTATTTTTTGCAAGAAAACAAAAGTAGACGTTGAGTATAAACATGCTCCATCCGGGTTCGTCACATATTGGGTCCCCTGGAAATATTTCCGTTGTGTTCTGTGCCATTTGCAGTGCATCTCTGTATTTGGTTGAGTTGTGAGTATTTGGTTGTTTTGTTAGACATTTTTCACATCAAATGATCTAACTTTTTTTTCTGTTATGTAAAGGTTAAATGTTAACCCTGACAACAGCAAGTGCTCCTCAAAGTTCCACGTCATCAGAAGAAGTGGGAAGATGGTGCAAAGGAAGAACTCTGGTCTGAACCCTCATGTATCCTCCTTCATTAAAGGGATAGTTCACCAAAAAAATTAATTCACCCATTAATAACTCACCCTCATGTCGTTCCAAACCCGTGAGACCTCCATTTATGTCCTCTGTCCCTCCATTGAAGCTGTGTGTACGGTCTACTGTCCATGTCCAGAAAGGTAAGAAAAACATCATCAAAGTAGTCCATGTGACATCAGAGGGTCAGTTAGAATTTTTTGAAGCATCGAAAATACGTTTTGGTCCAAAAATAGCAAAGAATACAACTTTATTCAGCATTGTCTTCTCTTCCGTGTCTGTTGTGAGAGAGAGTTCAAATCAAAGCAGTTTGTGATATCCGGTTCGCGAACGAATCACTCCATGTAGTTGGATCCTTTTGAGCCAGTTCACCAAATCGAACTGAATCATTTTAAACGGTTCGCATCTCCAATACGCATTAATCCACAAATTACTTAAACTGTTAACTTTTTTTAATGTGGCTGACACTTCTGAGTTCAAACAAACCAATATCCCGGAGTAATTAATTTACTCAAACAGTACACTGACTGAACTGCTGTGAGGAGAGAACTGAAGATGAACACCGAGCTGAGCCAGATAACGAACAAAATACTGACTCGTTCTCGAGTCAGCCACATTAAAAAAGTTAACAGCTTAAGTAATTTGTGAATTAATGCGTATTGGAGACGCGAACAGTATAAAATGATTCAGTTTGATTTGGTGAACTGGTTCAAAAAGATCCGGTTACATCGAATGATTCATGAACTGGATATCACAAACTGCTTTGTTTTGAACTCTCTCACAACAAACCCGGAAGAGAAGACAATGCTGAATAAAGTCGTAGTTTTTGCTATTTTTGGACCAAAATGTATTTTCGACGCTTCAAAAAATTCTAACTGACCCTCTGATGTCACATGGACTACTTTGATTATGTTTTTCTTACCTTTCTGGACATGGACAGTATACCGTACACACAGCTTCAATGGAGGGACTGAGAGCTCTCGGACTAAATCTAAAATATCTTAAACTGTGTCCTGAAGATAAACGGAAGTCTCACGGGTTTGGAACGACATGAGGGTAAGTTATTAATGACCTAATTCTGATTTTTGGGTGAACTATCCCTTTAAGGAGTTTCTGGATTTCAGCTGGCAAAACTATTAAGCTACTAAGAGCAAATACATTCTACACAGGAGTTTTCTGAATTTGTAAATTTTTAAGATTGTTCTTATGACTGAATCTGTTCATGTCTGTTGTTTTAAAATGCTCTTAATATGAAACTTTTATGTATAAATGAAATGTATTCAAGTTTTTGGAAAACTGAAAGTACAATCTGCAAGAATATTAAAATGTTATTTCAAGTATTACAATTTAACTATTAAACCAATAAAAGAAGTTAAACAGTCTTTTGTTTCTTTTTATAGTTTTTACTACTGAGACATGAGACCTGTTGAAATACAATAATTTGTAAAGTTTTACAATACATAATAAAGTGAACCAATTACAGTAAATTTCACAGTGTAAAGTAATATTTTATTGTAATAAAATATATAAAAGGAGAAAAAAACATAATTGTGTTTTACAGTAAAAAAATATATTACTGCAAATACATTTACAGCAAGTTAAATGGTACTGTAAATATGAATACAGTATTTTTACTGTAAGTTTAATTTACAGTAAGTTACTGGCAAACTGCTGCCAGTAAGTTACTGTAATTTCTACAGGAAATTTTTTACAGTGTGCAAGTCAGTGATTACCCTCATATTAAGAGGAAGGTCTGTCAATTCAGCTGGTTTCCAAGCAACCAAGTGATCAGCATGAGCATTTTTCCATACATTATGAAATGGAGCAAATTATATTTTAGTCGTGGGTTTTTGCATTTGATTACAGCTTGTATGATACCAGTAACAAGGGTGAAAACATACCATCTGACAGCTTTAACCTACATCTTTGTGTGTATGTTGTGCGCTCTGCATCTTAAAAACATGCACACAGAGACGCAGGCAAATGCTGATGAATTTTTCTATGCTTTAGCTTTACTAATTTATGACATTTTAGTTACTTGAATTCACAGAACCAGAACGGGGAAACCAAGCAACCCAATAACAAGGACGGTCCTTCTAAAGCATCAAAGACAAGAATACAGCAATCAGCAAAAGCGGGTTCTTTAACAAACATGCATACATTAAAACCATGCTTATAATTAAACTACCCAAGTTTGAGTGTGAAAATTTAACTGCAAAATAAAACAGAGTGAAAACAGATGCAGTGCAGGCACAATGGGGTTTCACATTACCATGACAACAGCTGAACTGTCTACCACTACACATTTAGTATGAGCAAACGCAGAAAACACCATGCCGTAGGGGCAGGAAAAAGTGTTACACCTGCACCCACTGTCCCTAGCACCAATAATTAATATCTGAAACACCTCAAAGTATTGTGCTGTGCTGAATACCTTACTTGTTTAAATAAAAACAACTGTCTATCGGTTAACTTTGCTGTGATGACAGTTGTTGACAGTTGTGACTTCAACATTAAAAGACTATGAAATATACAGTTTTGGAAGCTACTTTCACTTTTACATTTTTTTTATCCAAATAAGCATAATATAAGCAGAAGTGAAACTTTTGTGTGCCAAGATGCAAACTAATGAATATTTGTAAAAAAGCTACATAAGAAAAATTTTTTTTAAAACATATTAAATTAAATTATATTATTATTAACTGAAAAAAAATGGGCACCTTGACATATGCACAAAAAATATATATTTTCAATATTAATGTTACAGGGATAGTCAACCCAAAAATTATTTCTTGATTCAAATTGATTAAATTTTAATGATTAAAATTCTGTCATTAATTACTCACCCAGATGTCGTTCCAAACCCGTAAAGGCGGTCGCACACCGGACGAGACGCGCCGCGTCGCGTCGCGCCACATGTAGGACAACTCGAGGTATCGCACACTGGACGCGCACATTCTATATGCGTGAGCTCAATTTCGCAGCAAGATGGGAGAGTTTTAACTTCATCAATTATTTTAATTTTAAATATATGATTTTAATTGATAAAAGCTGAGTTTTTAACGTTAATTAATGAAAAGAATCTGTGTTATTATAATAAGTCTGTTATTGTTTTGTTGTATCTGTTGTCTAGGCAACTGTGCTGCTGAAAACGTAACCAAACACTTTGTAATGTTTTATTTGAATGAAACAAGTGTGCTGTACTTTAATTTCAGTTTCAGTTTATAACATCTGGGTTTTTTAATATAAAACTATGCGGATGGCGCTCTGTGGCGCGGCAGAAATTTGAACAGCGTTCTGAGTCGTAGCTGGGCGCTGCGGACAGACGCCGAATGGCGCCGCCGGTGTGTGTACTCACATAGAGAATAATGTGTTCGAATTTTAAAGACGTGGCGCGACACGACGCGGCGCTGCGCTTCTCGTCCGGTGTGCGACCCCCTTAAGACTTTCGTTTATCTTCAGAACACAAATTAAGATATTTTGATGAAATCCGAGAGCTATCTGACCCTGCATAGACAGCAACGCAACTGGCACATTCAAGGCCCAGAAAGATAAGGGCATTGTTAAAATAGTCCATGTGACATCAGTGGTTCAACTGTAATTTTATGATGCTATGGTCAGAAAGCGCTAGGATTTCATCAAAAATATCATAATTTCTGTTTTAAAGATGTAAGTCTTATGGGTTTGGAACAACATGAGGGTGACTAATTATTATAACTATACCTATTTTTTTTCTCATCTCAATTGTTAAAATGCACACTAATAAAAATATAAACTCACCCTAATTTGAATAAACAAATATAAAACGCATTAATAATTTTACAAAACCATTCAAAAGTTTGAGGTTTGAGATTTTCAGCAGCCATTACTCTAGTCTTCAGTGTTACATGATCCTTCAGAAATCACTTCAATATGCTGATTTTATGCTCAAGAAACATTTATTCTTATTATAAATTTTGAATTGTGGAGTATTTAACTTTTTTTGAATCACTATAAAACAATGTATGAACAAATCACCTGAATCATTAAATTAATACCCTATATTATGTTACGAGTATATCTGATTTTTACCTCTGCACACATGAGGCTACATGTGCAATATAATGAGATATAAACAAACGTGATGTAACATTTAGTCATGCCACAACTACTCAGAGAAAATAGCTTGTTACTGGAAGCACTACACTATTTTGAAATTAGCTAAGCTACTGTCACGCCACTAAGAACGCAGTCCAGTTACGACCATCACAACTTGTAGTTAGTTACTCCAAAACACTAGATGATTATTTAAACACTTCCTACTATAAAAGGCTTGTTATGGCTGTATCCACAGTTTCAGCTGTTGCCATTTCAGGTTATTTTAATACAGCTTTGAGCTTCTGCATGATCTGCTGACTTACTTGATCTAGGGCTCCAGAGGGATGCTCATTGAGGGGAACACTATGGCTGTGGTCCACTGGGTTTAGGGTGGGAGAGATCTCAAGGAGAGGGGGCTATGGTGCCACACCCTCCCTGTCATGCAGAACCATCCCACCGGGGGGAGGCAGTGGAGAATGGACACCCAGTGTAACCTGTGCAAGAAGAAAAATTGTGTAAGACTGTTTGTAGGCAACATTTACAGAGCAATAGAATATGATCATCAGTCCTATTGTGGTATTATTAGGGATGGAACGGTAAACCGCGAGTCAGTTGGAATCAAATATGTGACGATTCAAATCGGTTGAGATGCTAAACAAATCATGAATCAGTTAGGGCGAGGAGTTTATATGAACATATTTCTGAGGGGAACTTACTGTCTTTAGTAAAGTTAAGATGGTATTTTTTATTTTTATCTTGATTCTGTATAATGCATCTTAAAGTTCATAAGTGCAGCGCTGCTTTGTTTACAGCAGAAACCAAGGAAATGCTTTAAGTGCCACCTGCTGGCAGAGAGTGAATCTGCGTCTCCTTCAGCTCGTCTGCTGTTTCATTCAGATATTTTTTATGTATAGTTTCACAAAACTGAAGTCAAACCATCCTGTTTTTGCTTCAGATTTTGAAATTCTAAAATCTAATGTAGATCAAAAACTGCTCATGTTGCATATATGCAGAATCTTTGTTAGGATCATGATTAAAAAACGCAGTGGTTGCCTTGCATGCATTTTGTCTAAGCAATAATAAAAGGACACATTTAATTTATAATTTGTCTTAAATCTCATTTTGTTAAAAAAAAAATGGTGAATCGAATCAAATCGTTAAATCAATATCATGACTCAAATCGAATTATGAGTTGAGTGAATCGTTACATCCCTGTTGCTATCATATTTACTGGCCAAAAAATAATAATTATAATTATTTCAGTTATTGAAATTAAGCTGAAAACAAAATAAAAAATAAATATTAGATCAGTTTTAGTATCTAAAATAACTACTATAATGATTTGCATTTTTTTAATAAAAAATAATGTACTAAAATTCTAAAGAAAACTGAAAATATATAAAACTAATCCAAAAAATAAAAACACTATAAAAGTTTTTATCTTTTTAAATAAACTAAACTACTTGTTTTGTTTTTGTTTTTTGTACCAAAACTGCAGAAGCAAACAGAAGTTATGTAACATCAAGTATACATGACAGTCATGTTATCAGTGAATGTGAAAATTCAACAGAAGCCAAGACAGTCTAGTCATAATTGCATGTGTGTGCAAAATAATTTTTTTGCATTGCCATGGCAACTGTAAGGACTGTTACACTACATCTAGTAATAAGCCACATGAATAAAGCCTAACCAAGGCTTGGCAAAGTGTTTATACAATTATTGCACCATATCCACATCAATAACCTGCTGCACATCAGCACAGATTGTGACTTTGTGAAGGACCTTGATGGTTAAAAAGTGGGCAAACAGTCCAGCCCACGGGAAAAAAAAAAACAGCATTTACGACTTTCACCGTTATTGTATGTCTACAGCAAAGGGAGTAATATGTGAGTCTTTCAGCTTTAGTATCACATTGAAAACGAAATGGATCTAGATCCAATTTTTTTTTTTTTTTTTTTTTTTTAGTAGTCTGTGGATTTTTGAAATGAAAGTTATTGAAGTGTACAGATAATATAGATCTTTTTAATACAGGAGGTCGCTGGATTAACTAAGAGTCTGGGTCTATAAAACTCAATGTGCTGACTTACTTGATCTAGAGCTCCGGAGGGATGTTCATTGAAGGGAACACTATGGCTGTGGTCCAATGGGTTTACGAGATGGGAACTGGAGAACAGAGAGGGGGTTACAGAACCATACCCTCCCTGTCATGCAGAACCATCCCACTAGGGGAGGCAGGAGGAAATATGGCGCTCAATGCAACCTGTGGATGAATAACAAGAGAACATGATCTTGGGATGAGGAAGCAAAATCAATCACACAAACATCAAAATGGAAAATTGCTGGCATTGTGTATACAGGGAGAAGATGAAAGTGACGATTTCCTACTGCGTTAAGAACCTTTTACTTCACCTCAACAGATGTGAGACCTAGGGCAGAGAGCACTGAGGGTTTGACTGAATGAGTGCTTGTATACGTTCTAGATTATAGCAACCAGGAAACCGTAAAGCTTTTGACTTCAGATGGGCCTTTGTTCTTGTTCCAGACCAGTATTCTCTAGAAACAATATTGATTCTCATGGGGCCCTTAAGGTATTTGAAGTGTAAGCTATCAATTTGCGCACCAGTGGGATCATATCTTTTCATATTTAAACAACAAGACTACTGGTAAATTTAAAACAAAAACTGCAGGACTATTTATTAATATTGAACACATTGTTCATTACTTTAAAACACAACTAAAACACCATGATAGTAAGCAAATAATCCACAAATAAGATTAAAATGCATTGAGTATTTAATACAAGAATCTGCCTGAAGTTAAAGCCTGCTTGAGATAAAACAAAAAACAAAAAAAATCATGTTTTACTGACAGGTTTCCCGCAATATCATGGGAGAGTTCATGAGGAAACTGAAGCACAGCTGAAAATATTTTTCCAAAAAGCTTCATTTTATTTGTATTTTTGTTCTATATATAAAGTTGTGCTATTGATTGATTGAACACAAAGTTGTGTTCTTGTCTTAGGACAACTTTGAACTTGTTTGATCCACTTTAAATGCTGATTTCTGTTTACCACATATTACCTGATATGGTCTTCTGTGCCCCAGAACTATTAAGTCTAAATATATGGGCTACATTTAGCAAATAGGCTATTACAGTGCCGCATAATAGTGAAGACAGATGTGAATCCAATGGAATACACAAAAAAAAGAAAATCTTGAAAGGCAATGTTCATTATGCACTTATTTCATAGCTACATACTGATTAGCCTTAATGGGCACAAATGTGAGAAGGAAGAGACTGCTGGATGATATGACAACTGTAAAACTATCTGTAAAACTAGCACAGCTATATACGGGAAACTGGTTGCAGTCTGTTAAACAGTTTGGTATTCATAAGACTCATTATATAAAAAATATCTGACTGAAGAATGTCACAATCAATCAATCAGTGATCATAACATAATATGAATTTTATATGCAATGCAATAGGATCTGGTCATGTATGAAAAATACCATTCATTAATCAAATTTAGTGTACTGTAGAGAAGACAATCTCAGCTTTAAAATGTCAGCTTGATCTTAGAATACAAAATCCAGTAGTTGTTGTCTCTTAATGTTTCTTCTTTGTAAACATCAAGTAAGCACTAGTGAAGTCAACATTATCTTTGTCTCTGTTTTTATGCCACAATCATATGTCCTAGTACAGAACGATGAGTAATTTAAGACATCATGAAGTCATCAGTGCACTTGCACTGAATGCAGATGCACATTTTGATTTGGAAACGTTATTAAACAACATTGTTTTATATAAATGAGTGGGAATTAAATACAAGCAATGATAATGACTGAGAAAAATACATAAATTTTGCAACCACAAATAATGTGGCACTTCAGTTCCCCAATGTAAAGAACGTCTTTACAGCCATTTCACATATTGTCTTTTTTAGCTATTGATCATAGAGTTGATTCTTCAAACCTGTACACAACCGTTCAAAACTTGGGGGTTAATATAATTTTTTTATCTTGAAAGAAATTCATACTTTTATTCAGCAAGGATGCATTAAATTGATCAAAAGTGGCAGATGTTTTTAGGATCATGTGACAGAGAAGACTTGAGCAAAGGCTGCTGAAAATTCAGCTGTGCCAGTCCAGAAATTAACTGCATTTTAAAACTAATATAGAATACATTTCAATACAACACAGAATGCATTTCAAATGACATGTGGACAAAATAATGCATAACGTCTGAAAACTCTAGTCTACCTATTCTGTTACTCATATATGTTATGATATCTTACTCATATCAGGGCACATATTATGACAAACTAAAGCAGAATAAACTGAGATTTTGTTGCAACTTGCATGTAAGAAAATAAACTTTTTTTTAAAAACAAACATTTTCACAATTCATTCAAACAGAAAACAGATTAGACTCCATATATGGGAAATGTAAATGGTTAATAGCATAAGTATGCAAGTAAATTTGACTGTGACAAAATAAGAGAAAATAAATTTCAGGACTAGAAAAGCAAGATGCTGCTCACCATGTTTAGTGCATCTTACAGAAATACATTATAAGGCTGCCCTTTTGGAAGTCAATGAAGCAGGATGATATGAAAAGCAACTGAAAAAGGACAAAGAATAGAAAAAGGTGTGTGTCGTCATACACAAAAGCAAGGCAAAAAGCTTTGTTTGAAGAAAGGTCAGATTTTCACTGCAAATAAACTGATATATTGACTCTTCAAATGTGTTCACAGTTTGTGTAGTAATTACTTCCATCTCCAAACAATAATAGAGCTAACGAACATCTGTAGATGGGAACTCTGAACACAGTTTCCATGCATGTAACATCTGTGTATAGACTGAAATGACTTTCAGGAAGCATTCAAATTTAAATCAACTTCAAGAAGCATAATGACAATAACCTCTGGAGAAACAGGGTGAATTAGGCCATAGAAGCAGATTTCACTAAATATTTCCATATGTAATGCTCTGTTGATGGAAGAAGAGAAACGTTAATCTGGACTACTTACTAATAATAATCTAATAATAGTCTATTTCCTTATTGCTCATCGTTACAAAAACAAGAACCTCTTAATTTACAATTTCAAATAGTAAACCTAGTGATAAAATCTTTCATATTAATTTGCTTAATATAGTCACAGACTGTAAATACATTTATGAAAGCTAGATGACCAATGCCAATTGGAAACAAAGATATATACATATTGATCACAATTAATGTAAAGTTTGTAGGTTGGAATCAAATCTTACATGCTCTAGATGCATTTATTTACATCTTTAATACAAGAATGTTTAAAAGGAAGTCTTACTGTTAGAGATATATTGGAAAAGTAGACCTATTTATGCTTCAACGGTAACTTAGTATTTTACAAATAAAATGACGGAAAGGGGGAAATGCAAAATATTTAGAAGGTGGTGATTTTCAACCAAGAGTCCCAAAACAGCTGCTCGATGTTGACAAGTTCCCACAGCAGTCAGTCCCCATGGATTTTGCCATTTCAATACATATCCAAGCAATCTCTGCATTATCTGCAATAGCTTACAACTTTTGTTTCACACTACTTATCACATGGCTTCCAGACTAGAAGACACATTTACTAGTCATTTGTTTACATATTTAACTCATATTCAAAATTATTTTCTTACTTTGAATTTGTCTCGTTTTCCACTACAAATATCTAAACATTCTTAAATGAAGATATTTACTTGAGAAGTAAATTTAAGCTACTACTAAGCCTTGTTTTTTTTATGTAAAATGCTGTAAAACATTTTAATTAAAAGGAAAATATTTTTCTATCCAATTAATTTTATTTTTATTGATTTTAGCAAAAACTCACTAAATTGAGAAATGGCCTATATTAGTTATAATTACAAAATTAAAGGGGAATTGCCTTATTATACTTATTATAAGGGATATTAAAATGTAATGCTTTTTATAACAATTCATACACCACAAACCAAATATTAGAAATACAGATTACTAATATAGAATATGTAATTAATTCAATCCCTCTCACAGACAAAAGCTAAAATATGCATATATGTTTTATTTTTAGTAACAACTGACAATTTTCAAAGTGAGAGAGGGGAGAGGGTGTCAAACAATTGCCAGGTTTGTAATAGCAGCGAGTGTGGCACATGTTCTCCGTGGAAAAACTGATGTTTCACTCACACTGAGTTTGTTACACCATCCTGTACTTCTGAACTTTAGGGGCGAGACTGTCCCTCCCACCTCTGCTATCTGTTGATACAACTCCTGAGGCAAAGGAAGCAGTTAGCAGATGCTGCACTCGCAGAAACTGTTGCCCCTCGCCCAAACTTCCATACAGAGGGGAAGCAGAGTTTGTCCATCTTGTGCGGTTCCAATGTGCTTAAAAAAAATAAAAGAAGCCAGAGTTGTTGTTAAGCCTGGGCATGGTCTGATAACAAGACGTGGAGCGCTGAGCCCCGGGTCCCGCTCTTGCCGTTCTTGTTGCACAGGGTGGGCGTCTGTTCGATGGCTTGAGCAGGCTTGCTTTCCTGTCCCTCTCACTCGATCATTTGCTAGTTCGCTCTGGCGCGCTCTTCCTACCCCCACACATTCTCACAGGCTGCTGCACAAGCTTTTTTCAAAAGAGATGTAGGTCAGCTCTCTGACGTCTAGGGAGGCACAGCTGAGCGCCCCTCTCCGTGCTGCGGCAGAGAGAGACGCTCGCAGGGAAAGAAACTGCAGGAGTGATATGATATCGTCGCCTTTTGGTCATGCTGGAATCTGGATTTGACTGCTGATCGTTTACTCATTGAGTTGTGAGCGCATGTAAACAAAAACATTAGGGACCTTTGTAAAAAAAAAAATAACAGCGACTACATTATCAACAGTTACATTGTATGAAAATATTTCAATTACTTGCTTTGAGATTTAGAAAAAAAATAAACTTTTTATTACATAATTATCTGGACTTCACCAATGAAACCAAGAAAAACTGAAAGCCAATTGGTTATGAATAACCAAACATTTTACACGGCTGTTTACAATCAATTGCAATTCATAGCATACATATTCATGAGCTCCTTCACTGGAAACTGTAATAAAGTTACATTTATAAGCCAGATACTCTCTCTTATTTAGCCAAACTAAAGTGTAAACACAATGCAGTTTGAAAACATGGAAATCCGCATCTTTTCATCATGCTCCAGGTTCATGTAAGGAACGTGCTTATGAATATGTGCTGGGGTGTAGAGTCGTGATAGTAAGCTGTGAATTCTGACCATGAGCTTTGGATATTTGGAGACTTAAAAAATAATATTAAAGCATTTTCCAGTGGCAAGCAAAGAAAGCACTAGAACAATTAAAATAATAAATGTCAGGATAAAATCCTATTTGAAGCACCTGATAAGTCAAGGACGGTAAATTAATAACAACTATTATTTTTATAATTATTTTATTGTTAGCAATAATAATAATAAAAACGATGATAATGACAATCATCATTTCTAAGAACGATCAACTTAACATAACATAACATTATTAACGATATAATTATTACCTTTATGAAATTTTAATGTTGTTAGAAAATCTTTACTCTCAATTACTCAATTAAATCTAAATTATTCTCATTAAACGTATCCAATTTAGAAAGATAGCTAACTGTACTTAGAAAAAAAGAAGCCACAAACAGAATGATATTGACAGAATAAAATAATATTTTATGCTACTGATCAGACAATAACAACAACAACAACAATAATAATAACAATTGGTGAGACTGGATGGTAAAATAATAACAAACCATTCTTCTCATTATTATTATTTATTATTTTTTAAATTGTAAAAAAAAAGAAAAATACATTTTAGGATTTCAGTCTTTCTGCTTCAAAATTCCATGTTTAATTCAACGTTTTTGCTGATAATTTATAATTCAAAGTGAATCCTACACCTATTTTTATCAGTCTAGAATGACATATGGCAGGATGAAATAATATTTTATTCACCTGATCAGAAATAATAATACCAATAGCAATAATCGTTAACTGGTTGGTAAAGTAATACAATAATAATTATTATATTAAATTATTATAATACTAATGTTATTATAATAATATAATAATTGTTATTAATATTACTAAAACAGTTATTATTAATAAATATATAAACTGAATATCAAAGACAATTTTTTACATTTATTAAACTCAAATAACTTAAAGATCTAAATAACTGCATTCTCAACTAAATCAAAGCACTTCAGTTTCAAACCTGCAGACACAATTTGACACTGTTTAAACTTGAGGTGTCAACAATCACCATGCTGAATCTCTTGACATGACATTAGCTTGCACTTCAACCAAACGCACCAACTAAAACGAGCAATCCAATCCCAAATATTTTGATCTCAGTATGCAAATCTATTATTTTCACCGTAAGACAAAGAGAATGTCCAATTGCTCGAAAAGCAGTTTGTGTAAACTCCACTTTGGGTAAACTAGGCAATGTTTATGCATCTGGTTGTTCAGATCAAAGAAAGTTAACCTCTAGTTGGACCAGCCCCTTTATACGATCCCTTAACCAAACATCAACAAATACAAAACATGAACGCATTCCAGTTACCTTTTTGGTCCGTTCTCCTCTTACAGATGCTCGCTGAACTTTGAGAAGGGTCGGAGTATGGTGTTTGCAGGCTAATATTGCCAGATGGGGCGATTAGTTATGCATTCAATCAGATGCAAATATTTCTGCAAGCCCAGCGCCTACGACTGAGCTTGCATTTGAGAGATGAATCGAGAAATGCGCAGTCCATCTTATTCTGACAAAATATTTCTGTTGATGCGGTGCTGTGGTGTCAGTTAAACCTTCTAGTTAGAGACTAGCTAAGCTAACGAGGTTAGCGGGCTAAATTCAGGAGCTATTTTAAATCCAAGACGCAGTTTTCCCTTGTTAAACTCAGGGTGTTAGTTGTTGTAAATGCACTTTGTTGACGATAAGCTACTTCTTTATTCCCTCATGGAGCCGCCGTGCTGCTGTCATCCGAGTCAAATGGTCATTTGTGTGTTTGATTCTCGCGTTGATCTGTCCCCACCGCCATTTTCATCCTCGAGCTACACAAACAAACAGGAGGCTTGCTCACGTCACGCAGAAGGTGCGCGACTGCACTGCACTGATCTCTATGGCATAGTTTGAGGCGGTTGCTTGGTGACGCATGACTTGGAAATCTGATTGGCTGCGCAGGTTTGTGTGTGATTGAAGAATCGCTGAGTTGCGTAGTGCGTGGACGTACAATAACGAGGCCTCTGCAGGACTGGGGACCAACAGCCGTTTAGTTACCCACATTATTCAAAGTATCTTATTTTGTGTTCATCAGAAGAAAGCATTTGCAGGTTTAGAACAACCTGGGTAACTTATTGACAGAATTTTCATTGTTTGGGTGAACCATATATTTAAGGTGGAGGACACGTGCTTCTAAACCCACTCTTTTATTAACATTTTGATAGTCTGTTAGAGCTTGATGGCCATAATTATTATATTTTACTTTATACATTATTAGACAGATGAATTAATAAATTATAATTAATATAAAATTTATAATTTATGTTCATCATAAATATATGAATAATAAATAAACATATTTTACATAAAGAAAATGCTAAATTATTTGGATTTAATGTAGTCCTAATTTAAGAAAATTAATTAAAAAAATTAAATTCTGCAGTAACAGCTGCAGAACTGTCACACACACACACACAAAATACTAATAAGAATTGATAATTTACATACATGAGCATGTTTTCTCATGGTGTATTGTTAAGCTATGAGTTATTCATTGATGATTTGTGTCATCAGCTCATTAGTAGAATTTTTTGCTCTAGAGTTAGCACCTTTCTTGCTTGAAACTTATTTGGAGAGTATTGCGTCTGAGACACTTCTGCCTACTTTATCACAGGGATTACTTACTTTAAATGCCTAAGAAAGACATTCTTTTGATTGATAGCTGGCGTCCAATTTGTTTATTAAACTTTGATTTTAAGATATTAGCTTTGTTACTGGCCAAAAGACTCAAACTGGTTCTGAGTACAATAATAGATGAGACTCAGGTTTCATCCCAAAGAGGTGAGAGATGAGGCATTAGAAATGAAAGTTTTGTTCTTTTTTTTAATTAAGCCTTTGATTAGTACAAATTTTCTGAAGAGACTCGATCACTGTACCATGAACATAATTACTTTTTTCACATTTAAACATTGTTTAGGGAACATAAACAGAAAATTTGGACTAAACCACATGATACGTATGAATTACTTCTCTTTATGGATTAGTTCTCTTTTGAAGTTTATGAAGTATTAAAGTGGTAGTTGTGTGGACGTCATTCAAGGGACAGAAATCTTATATTCTATTAAAATATCTTCAGTTGTGTTTCAAATATAACAAAAAGCTGAGTAAACTGATGAAATGTTCATTTTTAGCCAACCCTGTAATAAAAGTATATGGCCATAAGTGTCACCCAAGATGCATGGTAATGCCAGGTTGTGAACAGAGCCACTGTGTGACTACACAATCAACTTAGCAGAATGGTTCCTGAGAGAGAGGTTGTCATTAATTTTTTTTTTTTTCAATAAGCCAAGTTCCTGGCTTCTCCCAAGACCTTCAAGGACCCAACTGACTTCTGAATCAGCTGTAAAGGAGGAAGAAACAGATTGTTCTGTTAGGGGAGACTATATTTCAGAATAAGAATATCTATATTCATGCTGTATCTATATTCTGTGTTCATAAATGTTTTGCTGATTTTGTCATATCTTCTAGAATGGGACAGCGATATTGAATCAATTGGTCTCTTACTTCATTTGATTCCACCATCATCACAAGGCTGCAAGGAACCTGGAAAATGTCATCCTGTCAAGCTGAAAAACATCTTCAAAAAGGTACATTTGGACATTTCTGTCACTACCTATTGGCTGCCTCAAAATATTGGCATAATGACATATTGACATAATGAATTCCTGGCTCCAAAGAGATTTGTCTTTACGAGGAAGGGCTCTCCTCACCAAGGTGGAGGGTATTTTAGATTGACCTACCCCGCTCTTTCTTTGTATGTGGATAAAACAATTTCTGTAGAGGTTGGCAGAATGCTTTTTTCCAGTGGAGCTATTGCACTTTTGAAAAACTCAGGTGATTCTTTATTCTCTTCTACCTCTTGGTTACATCCTTGTGAGAAAGCAATATGGAAGATATGTTTTTTTTATCTAGTCCCTCTCTTAGGAATATAAAGATTAAACAACTGTTTGTGGAATTACATGCAACTGTAGTGCAAATATGTTTGTGAGAATTTCCTGCATCATAAATGCAAAACCTACAGGAATGTGTAGAATAATGGACAATACCCATGCCGAAATTCAGGTCATGCTTAACTTAGCAAGCAAAAACTAAATTACAGAAGCCTATTTACAGATGAAACTGACCTGCACTTGAAGTTTTGAACAGATCCTCTCACCACCAATGCAATGAAGGGTTGCATATTCTAGCTATAATAATCTCTGCAGCTCAAACACTGGATTAATTTAACCTATCGCAAGGCTAGAGTAACATTAAATAAAACTTTTTTTCTTTTTGAGTGTATTACTACTGCTTTGAGTTGATTTGTAGTAATACATACATGTTTGACATGCTTGTGTTTGTTATGCTGTGTGTTGTCAGTGGTGGCGTCTCCTGCTGGCCTCACATTCCTGCTGTTAATGTCGTCTGCCCTCCTCATCTCCAATGCAATCAGCCCTGCGTCTGCCAGACAGAACCAGCTGCAGAAAAGGTCTCCAGAGGACTTAAAGAAAATCAAAGAAGGCTTTACTGCACTGGACAAGTTTGCTCATAGCAGAATTGACACTATTACTTCAGTAGTCTGCCCTTTTCTGTATATTATACCAGTTTATGGGCCACTGATAAGTGACCTTGTCAAATTTACAGCATCAGAAATAAAAGGATACACTGATATGGATCTTCTCATGGGTGAATTTGAAAAACTTAACGCTAAGATTGACCAATATAATGTAGAGCAGAAGTGGAACAGGCAGCTGGGCAAGTGGTGCCTACCACAAGCCAGAGATACTTATTGAAGACGCGTGGACTAAGTACACAACTCTGTTGCAGAGTCTTAGGGATGGGAAGAAATGGGAAGAAATGAAGAGGCTTAAGTATGAATTTATGAATCTATATACAAAGTATGAGCCTGCCACAACGAGATTACACAACTTGTTGCTGAGTAAGGAAGGAGTGAGCTTCAGATATCCTCTGGGAGACTCACTGGCTGAACATGTTAACTGTCATGAAAAGAATATCAGAGAATACACTGTGTTGATTTATAAACTCATCTGCAAAGCCAATACAATGAATGAATTCTACTACAAACTCAAGAACACTGATGCTAAGGCTGATGAGATGGCTAAAATTGCATATGGCGCAGCATCAGTGATGTTCCAAGTCCACATGCAGTGCATTAAAAACAGCATGAAATACGTAAGAAAGGATGTTAAAAGTCTCATTGACCTGAAAAAAAAGCTCGTTCAGAACTAGCAAAAGAAGTCTGGTCATTCCTGGTGAATGCATACGACAGGTACGACTGGATGGTTGTTGTCTTCATTAGCAAGAAATCTCAACATGAAATAGTTACGTTTCTGAACAGTAACGTCTTGACAGGATTTACTCCGGTGGAAGAAGGCATCGTTACTGTGGCAGCTTTAGTCAAACAAGCCATTGGCAGAAGCATTAACGAGGAAGTCCTGTGTTACAAAGTAGCAAAGAAACTCTCTGAATGTAATGAACTTGTGGAAGGTAAGCCAGTATCTCAGACGTACACAGCAGTGCACACTTATTTAAGAGGCGCTGACGACAGCCAGGATGCACAGAAAGAACAAGAGGAAGACTATGACGTCAGTGCTGCTCCAGATCAGTATATTTATAGAGGGAAGTGTAAGAAATGTCCACTTCTGAAAGGAAAGTTTGTAGTTTTGATTAAAAGTGATAAAGAAATGATGAAAGAAGATCCCTGCTCCACGTTGGACTGTGGTGAGAAAGAAAATGTTCCTGGCCGTGTGCGAGTGTAATAAGCCATTCTATGGCCAGAATTGTGAGAAGAGCTTAGATGACTACGAGAAGAACTTAATGCCAAAGACAGCAGTGGTAGACAGAAAGCATTGTTTGGTTGGTTCTGGCTAAAGACGGAATTCTGGAGTCAGCGAATTTCATGAAATGGCATAATTTCTGAAAATTGGTAAAAGTTCACATGTAACTAAATGTTCTCACTGAATATATTGGTGAAGCAACAAAAGCACTATTTTTTTTTTCAATCCATGAAAACACATGAATCCCAGAAAATAATACTAAAGACTAAACATCTCTATCATCCAAACCTAATCTGAACCTCATTCCTTTCAATACAACAGCAAAACTGAGTGCCAGAGTTACAGTCCATTTCATGAGATTTGTTTGTGATGCCTAGCTTGGTTTTCATTTTTCTGTGATGATGTATGAATGAAACGCATCATCAGCTGGAGTTGAGCTGTAACGCAAACTGCTAAGTAAAGCGAGCCTCTGTCCACAGGCAGGAGGAACTGTATTTTATGAGGTCAAATAATAATTTAAAAAAAAGTAAAAAAATGTATCCCATTCTGTGCAGCATTTTTGCTAAAGGTGATTCAAACATAAATGGCCAATTCTGTAACATAATGGGCAAAAATCTATGGTTAAAGTGTTTGAAAAAGATACATTTATATTTTATATTTAACTTTTAAAAGTTATATTTGAACTGATTTAATATTCATGTATGCCTTGTGTTGATGTATTTATAGTAAACTTCAACCCCCCCCCCCCCTTTAAACATATGTATAATTAACTTAAATATGTTTCATTTTACAAATGTTAAAATGTTATGATCAAGTCCAGACTGTCAATGTGATAAGAGTTCGAACCACATGCTTTTACTGCTTCAAGCTTTTGCCCTGAATCTGTGAGCTGGTAAAAATTAATAAAAATATATAAAAAAAAAAAGATTTGCCATTGGGATGTCTTTTTATTTGAATGCCTACATGTTTTTAAAATACAATACTATTTAAATATAAAGTTATGTGGTCTGTTAAAGTACTGAATAAGACATTGTGTTTCTACTCTACACTGTAAAAAAGTCTGTACCTCACCTTTTTTGGGATTGTGTTCATGTAGCTACTTTTTGTAAAAGAATTTGTCTATTTTTACGTGGAGATGTACAAATGTGCAAGGAAGGGGTGCCTCCAGGACAGGTTTGAAGATTTCCTAATTTGTTGCTACACAAATGATTGAAACATATTGACCCAAACAAATTTTGGTGGAAGAGAAAAAATATTAACAAAGAGAGATCTAATTGATTGGTACTGCACTTATCATTAATTAAATCAAATTTATCTTAAAATAAATGTTTGGAGACCTAAAGTGTAGATATGTGTGTGTGTATATATATATATATATATATATATATATACGTATATATGTGTTATATGTATATATATATATAAAGACAAACAGATAAATAGATAGATTTATAGATAGATAGATAGATAGATAGATAGATAGATAGATAGATAGATAGATAGATAGATAGATAGATAGATAGATAGATAGATAGACGTCTGTTTATTATATAATGCAGCATGTTTGCGCAATTTCATTCTGTATTGGTTGTTAGCTGTACAACTTTAGCTCGAGTCTGAGTCTGCTGTGAGCACTCCAAACGACAAGGGGGCAGTGTTACAGAAAACAGAGGGGAACTTAAAACCTCATCTCCGTGCGACCGGAAATAGTCACAGCAGAAGCGATGGCAGAATCAGGGTGAGTGTTTGGATTCACAGAAAAATCTAAAACAATCTGTGTTTAATATCTGAAAGACTATTTCTTATTTTTCATTTTTTAGTATACATATAATGTTTTTAATTTGTTTGAATAATTATTTTCCCGAATAACCGTATATAAACCGGAGTATGTGGGGATTATGTGAGCGTGTTTTCACATGGTGTGAAAAAATAAAAAATAAGAAATAATGTTTCAGATGTTAATCACAGATTGTATATTATACTATATATATATATATTTTTCTGATATTGGGTCTCTGTTTGTACTCCTGACTATGGAGTGAGTTTTGGTTCTTTATTACATGCGAGAAAATGATTTTTTGCTATCAGTGTGATAACTTTTTCTCTCAGATCTTTTATTTTCTCGCATGTAATAAAGAACCAAAACTCACTCCATACCTGACCAACAAACACGGACATGAATTATCAAAGCAGACGTACTTAAGGCGGGCGTACACGGTGCGATTTTTGCTGTCGTACGAGTTCGCATGCGATTTTTTTAAATCGTGTGGAAATCGCGTATGCTCGTATGGTCGCGGCTCGTATCATTTGCGATGAATTACGAGCCGAGCAGAGTGGCTTACGAGCACTTCCCGACCATTTTTAAACATGTCTAAAAAGTTCGTGAGCTATCGGTTTGAATTCGTGCCATTTGTGCGGTTGAACGAGCCGATTTGTTGATTTATCTGAAGTTGACCAATCACGAACTAGGAAAACCACAGAAGACGAAGACGGCAGCGCCACGGCGAATGTGGGAGGATAAACTCGGTGAAGTCTGACAGGAACAGTGTTCGCTGTATGTTTCTAGCAACGTATTCCAATGCCTTTTTAGTTATCTCTCGCTCTCTCTCACACACGCATATGTAGTTTACAGGGACTCTCCATAAATGTAACGGTATTCTATAATGTTTATCCCCATACACTACCTCTATCCATCACGGAAAATGCATGTTTAAATTTTAAAGCCATTTGGTTTACGAGGGCACAGGAATTGTTCTCACAAACCATGTTTACATTGTAACACACACACACAGGGTAAACACGTCCCAGTTTCCTATTGCTGAAAAATAACCTGTACGTGTAAGAAACAGTCACGGCTCGTATCAGTATTTTATATCCAGTTATGAGAGAGGGAGGGCAGTTATATTAGGCGCGTTCCACTTGAAGCAGCGCTTCACAGAATGATCACCTGTATGACATTAAAGTACCGCGAGAGCGATTCGAATGCATTGGATATGTGTGCTCTCTTTTCGCTCTCGCGGTACTTTAATGTCATACAGTGATCCTTCTGTGCGTGCAGCGGTGCTTCAAGTCGAACGCGTCTGTCTGCTTCGTGCGATTGTTTCTGGAATTCGCAGGTTGTAAAATCGTGTCATATATAATCTCGTCCGATACGATTTTCAGATAAACTCACTCGTGCCGTGTGCGTGGACATACGATCTTCCGACCATCCGAATTCGCACCGTGTACGCCCGCCTTTACGTATAAGTAAAGTTAAAACCATTATTTTACAAACTTAAGTAGTTTTGATACAAAATATCTATACATTTATTAATTTGAATTAAAACTGTGTGCATATTTGGTTTTTGTTCAGAGATGAAAAAGTTATCAAGCTCGTTCCTGAAAATCTTCTCAAGAAACGGAAGGCCTATCTTGCTGTCAAAGCTACTCAAGCCAAACTTGCATTGCAGCAGAAGAGAAAAGTGGGAATTCTTTCTTAATAACCTGCTTTTATATATGGTCCAACAATTGTTTCTGAACAAAACTGATATTTTCTCAACTTGACCAGGTTCAAAAAGGAGTTCCCTTAAAGTTTAAGCGATTGGAGGAGTATTTAAAAAACAGCAAGAGGAAGAGTCGAGATGAGACCCGACTCACCAGACTCAAACACAGACCTCCACCGCCCATGCCACCAAAAAAGAACAGTCTTGTGTTTGCAGTCCGCATCAGAGAGTAATGTCCACTTATGCAACATTCACAATGAGACTTAGGTCTCTGCAGAGCAAAAATGGGCGTTTATCACCATGTGGGTGTTTCCAAACTGCTGGGTGTTTCTAAATCATGCAATCTAAATGATCCCCCTTACCCAACCTAACCTCATTATTACATCAACCAATCTGGTAACTCCCATTACTTTCCTGCAGAGACCTATACTTGTTCACAATGAGGTTCTTCTTCTTCTTTTAGTTGTTTGGCCGTTCACTCCATAGGAGCATTACATTATCTCACCCTCAGAACATATATTTCTATATCCTGTAGCATAGACCTGTAACCTCCAAAAAAGGTTAAAACAGCCCTATATATCTGATTGTCACTTAAACCCTTCCCCAGAAGATCCACAACGCTCACTGGCCTATTTTTAATCCTATTAAAAAGACTGTCACGCTGACCATCATATTTACCACAATTAAAAATTGTGCTCAACTGTTTGTAAAATATTACATTCGTTACACATCCCACTTTCATGCTTCCCCATTAATGCTAATGTTGAATTTAATCCTGTATGTCCCATTCTTAATCTAGATATCATTACTTCTTTTCTATATCTTCCAAAACTGTACTTTTTTCCCTACTGATTTCTCAATACTATAAAACCACCTACCTGTTCTGCTATTTTCCCTTCTTTGTTGCCATTCTTGTATTAATTTCCTATTAATCTCAGATTTTATTTCACTTCTACCCAAAGGGACTTTAACTTCCACCATGTTTTTCTTTAATGCCTCTTTTGCTAATTTATCAGCTATTTCATTCCCTATTATAACAATATAACAAAAATATAGACTCAACTGATATTTATTCTGTGAACAAAAACTATTTTCAAAAGACTATCTTTTATGAAATGTTTGGCAGTGAGATGAAAGAGTGGAATGATTTTCATGTTTGGTCAAACTATTCCTTTAAGATTCCTTCAAGACTATTGCTTTATTGATTGTTCCAAATCGGCTAGAACTTTATTTTCTCTCTTTTTTTTTTGCTTTGTAGGATCAAAGGTGTAAGCCACAAAGTGATCAGGGCCATTCAGATGCTTAGACTAAGGAAGATCTTCAGTGGCACTTTTCTGAAAGTCAGCAAGGCTTCTATAAAAATGCTTAAGACTGTGGAACCCTATGTTGCTTGGGGGTGAGTACTCATAAAATGTCCATTTTATTTAAAAGAATATCTGAACAGATTTTAAAAACACCAGATCTGCAGATTGGCTTTGACCTTCATCTACTGTCCAGCCTGTAGATGGGGACAAAAAAAAAACTGTGCAACAGTTGAGTAGCATATTCATGCGTTTTAGGTTTATTTGGATTTAAAGGACTGGCTTCTTTTTTTCTTTCTTTTTTTTTGTTGTGAATTTACCTTATTTCATTTATTGATGTGATCTCTTATCAGTTATCCCAACTTGAAATCAGTCCGTGAGCTTGTATTGAAAAGAGGTCTGGCAAGAGTTGATAAGAGGAAGATTCCTCTGACTGACAATACACTCATTGAACAGCATCTCGGTAAGTCTTTGACACATTTAATTCAGTGGGAGATTGGGGATTTTGGTGTACCGAACAAAACTTTTCAGAATGAACTTTACTATGTAATATGAACTTTGGGTAACACTTTAGAATAAGGTTCCATTAGTTAATGTTAGTTAACTACTTTCGTTAACATGAACTAAGCAAGAACAATCCTTCTACAGCATTTATAAGTCTTAGTTCATGTTAATTTCAACATTTACTAATGCATTATTTAAATCAAAAGTTGTGCTTGTTAACATTAGTTAATGCACTGTGAATTACCATGAACTAACAATGAATAACTGTATTTTCATTAACTAACATTAACGAAGATGAATAAATACAGTAATAAATGTATTATTCATTGTTTGTTCATGTTAATTAATACATTAACTAACATTAACTAATGGAACCTTATTCTAAAGTGTTACCGAACTTTGTAATCAGCTTTTTCAAAAAGGGGGCAGTGTAAATTATATTGGACCTATAATCGACAATAATTGCAATTAATCGCATTGGGAAATAGTGTCTATAAATGTACAGGTGCTGGTCGATACATTTATTACACACAGACTGATATTTCAAATGTTTATTTCTTTCAATTTTGATGATTATAACTGACAACTAAGGAAAATCCCAAATTCAGTATCTCAGAAAATTAGAATATTGTGAAAAGGTTCAATAGAAGACACCTGGTGCCACACTCTAATCAGCTAATTAACTAAAAACACCTGCAAATTCCTTTAATGGTCTCTGTCTAGTTCTGTAGGCTACACAATCATGGGTAGACTGCTGACTTGACAGTTGTCCAAAAGATGGCCATTGACACCTTGCACAAGGAGGACAAGACACAAAAGGTCATTGCAAAAGAGGCTGGCTGTTCAGAGAGCTCTGTGTCCAAGCACATTAATAGAGAGGCGAAGGGAAGGAAAAGATGTGGTAGAAAAAAAAGTGTACAAGCAGTAGGGATAACCGTACCCTGGAGAGGATTGTGAAACAAAATCCGTTCAAAAATGTGAGGGAGATTCACAAAGCGTGAACTGCAACTGGAGTCAGTGCTTCAAGAACCTCTACGCACAGATGTATGCAAGACATGTGTTTCAGCTGTCGCATTCCTTGTGAGCCACTCTTAAACAACAGACAGCGTCAGAAGCGTCTCGCTTCAAAAAGGACTGGACTGCTGCTGAGTGGTCCAAGGTTATGTTCTCTGATGAAAGTAAATTTTGGAAATCAGGGTCCCAGAGTTTGGAGGAAGCGAGGAGAGGCACACAATCCACGTTGCTTGAGGTCCAGTGTAAAGTTTCCACAGTCAGTGATGGTTTGGGGTGCCATGTCATCTGCTGGTGTTGGTCCACTGTGTTTTCTGAGGTCCAAGGTCAACGCAGCCGTATACCAGGAAGTTTTAGAGCACTTCATGATTCCCGCTGCTGACCAACTTTATGGAGATGCACATTTAATTTTCCAGCAGGACTTGGCACCTGCACATAGTGCCAAAGCTGCCACTACCTGGCTTAAGGACCATGGTATCCCTGTTCTTAATTGTCCAGCAAACTCGCCTGACCTTAACCCCATAGAAAAATCTATGTGGTATTGGGAAGAGGAAGATGCGATATGCCAGACCCAAGCAAAAGAGCTGAAGGAGCAAAAGAGCTGAAGGCCACTATCAGAGCAAACTGGGCTCTCATAACATCTGAGCAGTGCCACAGACTGATCGACTCCATGTCACGCTGCATTGCTGCAGTAATTCAGGCAAAAGGAGCCCCAACTAAGTATTGAGTGCTGTACATGCTCATACTTTTCATGTTCATACTTTTCAGTTGGCCAAGATTTCTAAAAATCCTTTTTTTTTGTCTTAAAGGGGGGGTGAAATGCTATTTCATGCAAACTGAGTTTTTTACACTGTTAAAGAGTTGGATTCCCATGCTAAACATGGACAAAGTTTCAAAAATTAAGTTGTACGTTTGAAGGAATATTTTTGTTCCCAAAATACTCCTTCCGGTTTTTCACAAGTTTCGGAAAGTTTTTTTTGAGTATGGCTCTGTGTGACGTTAGATGGAGCGGAATTTCCTTATATGGGTCCTAAGGCACTTCTGCCGGAAGAGCGTGCGCTCCCGTAGAGCAGAGCACTGAGCAGCACAGACATTCACTGATCAGAGCGAGAGCTTCGCGAAAAGTCACAAAAGAAGTGTGTTTTTGGTTGCCAGGGCAAGACAACCCTGCACAGATTACCAAAAAAAAAACAGCATTAAGGGACCAGTGGATGGAGTTTATTTTTACAGAGCATCAACGGAGTTGTGCAAGTGTTTGTTCCCTGCATTTCGAAGATGCTTGTTTTACAAACAAGGCCCAGTTTGACGACGGATTTGCGTATCATTTATTTCTTAAGGATGATGCAATCCCAACGAAAAAGGGTCACGATTGTGTGTTGGAACCGCAGGTGGTGAGTAAAACTGCTTAAAATATCTCTGCCTCCTTGTTAGTGCGTCCCCTCCCATGCCAGAGACCGGGTTCGAGCCCCGCTCGGAGCGAGTCGTTGCTGCTGCTGCTTTCGTTCAGTTTCAGCCTCTGGATCTGATTCTGGATCATAAATAAACGGCTGAATCTGACTGTAAGCCATGGTTTGTTTTGGATGATGGCTTTTCCCTCACGGTAATGTCACAGCTTCCACATGCTCTCAACGCAAAAGCCTACTGGCGCTCGTGATTCTTTAGCTCCTCCCACACGTCACGCCTCCAGCCGGTCGTGTTTTTCCGGGAAAAATCGGTACAGACTATCTTTCTCTTATGAATATAATAAAACTAAAGACTTTTTGGATTTATGAAGGATGCAGTACTACTCTATATGTACTCAAGATTAACAGGATATTGAGTGAAAACGAGCATTTCACCCCCCTTTAAGTAATATTCTTATTTCTGAGTTACTGAATTTGGGATTTTCCTTAGTTGTCAGTTATAATCATCAAAATTAAAAGAAATAAACATTTGAAATATATCAGTCTGTGTGTAATGAATATAATATACAAGTTTAACTCTTTGAATGGAATTACTGAAATCTACTTTTTGATGATATTCTAATTATATGACCAACACCTGTAAATGATTTGAACAGACCGTAGCAAAACAAAATCCTAGTAAATTTGTAATGACAATTATCTATTAGGTTTCATATATTTATACTACAGTTTTAAATTAAACATATAGTTTGAATGGGTTTCTTCTGTTTGTGTCTCAAGGACAACATGGGGTCATCTGTTTGGAGGACCTTATCCATGAGATTTATTCTGCTGGAAAGAACTTCAGGTTTGTCAACAACTTCCTGTATCCGTTCCGTTTATCAGTACCACGACATGCTGCTAGAGACAAAGTTGGACTTCTGAAAGATATTGGTGAACCTGGACCCAGAGCTGAGGACATAAACACAGTCATCAGGAAACTCAACTGAACCAATGGACCGTTATTTTGTCACCGTTGTCAATTTCTTTTTTTTTGAGAATAAATGTATATTCAGAAGCAGTGTTGTGGGTAATGCTTTACAAGTAACTCGAGTAACCTAATCAGATAACATTTTTCAAGTAACTAGTTGATATCGGGTATTTTTTTCAAATAAGTAACACCAGTTACTTTTTTCCCACTTTATATTGTCCCTAATACCTGTGTACTTGCGTAGTAACTAGAGGTGTACGTAGTATGTAACCACAGTGTAAGTACACATTAGTACATAGTAGCTACAGCTCTAGTGTCTGTGTAACTACATGTATGTAACAACCCACTGAATGATTTGTGTAAGTACAAATGTATAACAGGATATTGGTAAGAAAACTTTTTAATTAATCTGGGCCCGTATTCATAAAGATTCTAAGAATCCTCTCAGAAAACTCTTAATTAAGCTTAAAAACTTTTACGTAGGAGTCTTGGCTTAAGAGTGATTCTGGACCGATCTGAGAGCAACTCTGAGTAAGGAAAAGACAAAAACTTTCATCTTAGTGAGGAGGCGGGGGTTGACACAATCTTTTGAAGACTGTGATTGGCTGGTTGTCCAAGAATGAAAAAAAGAGTGATTGTAAGTATAGGGTCTATTCTAATTCTCACTTAATTTACATGCCTAATTTTTCCTATTTGACCGTTCTCTCTCTCACACACACACACACACATTATACATGTGTATATAAATCCTTTTTTATTTACCATGCTTTTACTTTCTTATAAGGTATTTTATTGGCTTAGAATGATAAAAATTGTTCCACTCTTACCAATTACAGTGATTGCTGTCCTATTCAAGTGGCAGTTTGAATGTTGGTTTTAATGTATCAAACATGGAATCAAAACCAAGAAGGGCGAGAAACCCAAACTGGAAAGAGAAACCGTGTTTACTGTTAGCCCAGTTAGTGGATGAACACAAGGCCATTCTTAAAGGAAAATTCGGGTCGGGTGTCACAGCAAGGGACAAGAAGCAGACATGGGAGCATATAGCACAAACTATTAACGGTTCATTCCCCCTGCTTGTGCGCACCTAGTCTGCTATATTCATAAATGCAGTTTTTTGAGCCTGCAAGGTGGGAATGTCCAGTGGAAACGAAATGAACTTCGACACAATAAGATGCTCTGAAAGTGCTGTAATTGTGTGATCACTGCTTACAGAAGGTTGTGACAGACCCAAAGCATCACTATTGCATTGTTGCATATTCCCAGTTGCCAAATATCGTAATGTAGTGATTACTTAATTTATATATTAAATGATAAATTATTATATAATCTATACCGTCTTATTAACTCACTGTCATCCATTGTCTGCAACAGATTTCTTCTGCCTCTTCATCTTTCTGCCATTTTCTCCTCTGCTAAAGAAACTCTTAAGCCTCTTAAAAGTCCTCATATGTGCTCCTAAAAAGTTTGAGGAAACGCCCACATTTCTAAGAATTTTCTTAGAATTTTGTCACTAGGAGCTACTTTTTACATTAAGATTCTTTATGAATATGGGCCCAGATATTCATGGAGTCAACTATGTTTTTTTTTTTTTTTGAGTGAGTTATACAGAAAATATACATTTTTACATAACATCACATACTGATAACATTTACAGAGAAAAGAGTTTTATATACACTGTGTTTCCTTTGTTACATCACATTATAATTTAGAAAGGATGAGAAATTTGGTTTACAAAGTGCCCACTCATTCTGTTGTATTCCTTTTAATGGAATTAAATCAACTTTTTGATGATATTCTAATTATATGACCAGCGCCTGTATATGTGTGTGTGTGTGTGTGTGTGTGTGTGTACACACCCCCACAGACACTCAAAAATAGAGATGCTTTAAAGGTTCTTCACTGTGATGCCATAGAACCCCCTTCCTCGAATCTTACCCTGGAGGTCCAATGCACTGCAGTGTTTAGCTCCAACCTGATCAAAGTCACCTGTCTGGGATTATCTAATGATCCCAAAGACATTAATTGGCATTGATTAGCATGCTCAGGTGTGTTTGATTAGGGTTAGAGCTAAACTCTGCAGGAAAGTGGATCTCGAGGTCCAGATTTGAGGATCCCTGCCATAGAAGAACCATTTTTGGTTCCACAAAGAACCATTCAGTCATAGGTTCTTTAAAGAACCATCTTTTTCTTACTTTTTTATAATAATCTGTAGAAACTTCTTTCGCCACAAAGAACCAAAGAAACCGAAGGGTTCTTCAGATGTTAAATTTTCTTTATGGAACCATTTAGACAAAAATTTTCTTCTATGGCATAGTGAAACACCTTTATTTTAAGAGTGTAGAGAGAGACATTATGTTGCACAAGTTTGTTTAAGTTGAATACATTTTACAATTTTGAATTTTGAGGAATTAAAAAAAAACATTCATTTATTTGACCATTGTCTCGGTTCAAGATTAATATGGATGGTTTTAGAAACAATCAATTTATATATTATTGCTTAGAATGTTATAGGCGTTAATAACTTAATGCTCAATAAAGTTGGAAATAATTTTTTAAATGAGAAAAAAAATGGTTTGCAGGCAGATCATTTAATCTTGTGAATGTGAAAGGTTACCAATAAAATAGTTTTTTTTTAAATATATATTTCAGTTTTTCCCCCGTTTGAGAAAGGATAATTGATTAGCTACTTTATGAAAGTCATGAGTGAGGCGGCGACATTGTGACGTTCCCACAGCGTGACGTCGGAAGCACGTGTATCAACTGTGGAGCAGCAACCTCTATGTGATGTCAAGGAGAGTACGTTAGGGGTGGTCTGAACCGAGACTGGTTTAAACCTTTCTCCATTCATTACGCATTTTTCATCGGAATAACTGTAACCAAGGTAAGATGATGACATGATGGCTGGGTAGAATGAATGACAAGGTAGGCTAGCTAAAAAGCAGCATCGTTCATTATAATGGGAGCGTTCTCTTCATTTGCTACACAGCGCGAACGTATTACCGTACGTTCTCGTGGGTAGCGCATATTTCGCTCTGTTGTGATGTAAATTTACATTAGCATTTCATTTCCTTTAAGGCATCGTGGTATTCTACGCAGTTATTGCATGCGAGGACAGAAGTCATCCCAGGAAACATTAGCGCGAACACGTTGTAGCTGTCAGATACAGTTCATAGTAGCTGTACATCGGGTTAAACCTATAACTCATCTAACTATGAAATCAAATTTCAAAGCCGCTCTCTCTCTCTCTTCCTGTGAGTAGTAAACTATCAATCTATTTCTTCTCGAGCTCGTGGCTCTGTTGCTCGCGCATAGCGCGTGGGCTGAAATAAGTAAACCATCTTCGTTTAACTAAACGCCATTTTCTGTGATGCTACGCTCATAAAATGTCTTTTTTTAAATTAATATTGTGATGGATTAAAATTCACTTCAAAACAGTGTTGTATCGCGCTATTAAAACGAATTGGAAATATGTCAGTGTTATTCAGACCGGTAACGTTATTACTTTACCTGTAAAATGTTGCATTTCAACCCTTCAATATTTTTCTTGAGACCATATTGTATTAACATTTCATTTTGGAGTCAGGTACCTGGACTGGAGTAATGGCTGATGGAAATTCATCTTTGCATCACTGTTATATATATATATATATATATATATATATATATATATATATATATATATAGATATAGATATAGATATAGATATAGATATAGATAGATATAGATATATATATATAGATATAGATATGTGTGTGTGTGTGTGTGTGTGTATATGTCTGTCTGGCCTTAACCGAACACAAACATAGGCCTGAACTTTTGAGGAACACTGAAGCTATAAACTTTGATTAAAACGTGTCCAGGACATGAATTGTCATTCTGTATCAGTATTCCAGTAAGTGGCTGCAATAATTGTGAAGTGTTTGTCAGATCTTGTGTGAACTGATTTTAATCTTTGAACATTAATTTATGTAGAGAATTACTGGGCAAACATTGATTTAGAAATACAGGTTGCATAATAGCTGTTGTAAAAAGATTTACAGCTGTGATTTAATGTTTTGTTAGAAGGAGAAGTGAACGACAAGCTGCGAAAATCCAGGTATCGGCATGAATTTGCACAGCTTGTCAGTTAACAACAGCTCTGTGTAGTAACAGCTGCTCTGTGTGAAATCATGCACCTGATGGATGGATACCGCTATTTAGATAACTGGCTTTACTGACAAGATGCGCATTAATTATCGGCCGATATTTATTGTGCACCCCTATAATATAGGAACATATTGTCAATTGTTATCAGCAGTTCCCTATTATGAAAAGCAAGATGAAGATAAAAAAGAATATAGAAATATGTTTTAAGTTGTTATAACATAAAATTTACCTGACGGACAGCCTTGTCATGTAGCTAGGGCTAAACATTGAAAGTGGTATTTCAAGGTAGATTTCCTCTGTTGGTAAAAATTGGGTTGGGTTTTAGAATTAATTCATTTAAATTGACATCCCTATTTATAAGATAAATATTGTGGCTATTTTTTTTTTTTAAATCAAGAAAGGCAAATTATAGAGGCACCCAAGCTGAAGCAGCATAAATCATCGGACAGTTGGGTTGTTAGTTGATTGGATGGTTAGATGGTGTAATACAGTGGGTTCTGATGCTGCTGGTGAGTCATAAGCTGTGTCTGTATGCAGGAGCAGGCCTTGATCTCATAGAGGCTAAAGAAAATCAAACAGACACTTTGCTATGCTGTTACCCCACTGTTTGATCATAAAAAGCATTGTGACCATAGAAACTATACAAGTTTGTCCTTTTTTTGCCCCTTGAAAGGCTAAATATAATTTGATTTCTTATCCTAGATTACTTGGCTATTTTGCAGAGTAATAGGAAAGAATCTGAGCAAACCGCAAACATTTGGACAGCGTACAGTGGCTTGACGAATCTTGGCCTGTGTGTTCTTGCATCTTTCTTCACTGTTCTGCAGATAAGAACCGGTCTGTCGTTTCTTTTCTTTCAAATAAGAAGTTAGATTAAATTGGTGTGAAACCCTCCATTCCAACCCAAACATATTTTGTGTGGTGTTGTTATCTGAGTTGTAAGAAAATCTTCTAGGTCAGAGTCTTTCACTGTCTTTATCATGTCACACGTGACACTTGCCCTTTAGCATACTGGCCGACACAACAGCTTTGATGACACTAAATTAATCTGATGTTCCACAGCCAGGGTTTGATTAAAAATATATGTTTGTGTGTATATATTTATTTTAAAGTTAAACAACTGTTCTTGAACTCAAAATGAAAAATATCTTGTGTGCTGTGGTACTAAAAACACATGTTTCTGATTGTAGGCTGTAAGGCTGTATTGTTCCATTGAACAGGTCAGGATTGTGTGCAGTAAATTGTGTACATTGTATGCAAGTAATTTACAGATCGTGCAAGTGTAATCAATAAATGACAATTAGCAAACTCAAACAGTTGCAATAAGCTTTAGTTTTACCATTTTACAGGATGTTATACAACTTGTCTGCTACTAAATGTGTGTACATGATTTAACATTGTATGAAATTAAAGTCCTTTTACTTAAACTTTGCTGTTTGGGGTTGGTAAGATCTTTTTAGTTTTTTTTTTTGTTCAGTGCATTCTTGCAATCTGTAAGGCAATCTAATGACCCCAGTTTTATCAATGTTCAAGTTCACTGCTCACGTTTACATAGAACCAAGTCTCTGCTCCACATTTATTTATTTATTTTTGATAACCAATTACACGCGTATGGACGTCACCGTATGGAAGATCAAATTTGTTGCTACTTTGGTTTGATTGTGAGTCTTAAGTTATTTTATTTTTAGGTGTATAATAGTGCTAAATTTTGATTTAAAATATATGGACTTTTTGAGTTGTTTTGCACATATTGCACAATGCATTAGTGTATATGTTTCCTTACTGCTAGTTTTGAATCTTTTATTTTAATCTGTAAATTCTAACAATCAGAAATTATAATTAAGATATTCAGTTTGCATTTTTGCCTAATCAGTCTTTTAATTTTTTTTTTCATAGCACGTCACCTGCAGTCTTTCATGATTCACTCCACTGAGCCTTCACTTACCCTTCACTGATAATCCAGGGGTCACATCACTCTGTGTGCTCCTCCCCATACCTCACGGCATTATGGGGGACGTAGTCCTAATGCACTTCAGCACAGTGGATTATGTGATTTTCGTCGTGCTGCTAGTAGCCTCTGCAGGAATCGGCCTTTACTATGCCTTCTCAGGGGGTTGTCAGAGGACAACACAGGAGTTCCTGCTGGCTGACCGCAGCATGCGCTGCCTTCCAGTGTCCCTTTCGCTGTTGGCCACCTTTCAATCAGCAGTGGCCATCCTGGGTGCCCCATCTGAGATTTACACACATGGCACGCAGTACTGGTTCCTGGGTTGCTCCTATTTCCTTGGCCTGCTCATCCCTGCGCACATTTTCATACCTGTTTTCTATCGGCTCCACCTCAGCAGCACATATCAGGTAGCACTTTAGAAATTTACTGTACAGGTGCATCTCAATAAATTACAGGGTTGTGGAAAAGGTCATTTCAGTAATTCAACTCAAATTGTGAAACTGGTGTATTAAATAAATTCAGTGCACACAGACAGAACTAGTTAAAGTCTTTGGTTCTTTTAATTGTGATGATTTTGGCTCACATTTAACAAAAACCTATCAATTCACTCTCAACAAATTATGGAAAGAACATGGATATTAATTCTAAAAGAGTGGGAACCTTGTAAATGTCCCACATGGTATCATATTTATTTATTGAAAGTGCATTCTTTTTCCTCTTCATAGTACTTGGAGCTTCGTTTTAGTAAAAGTGTTCGGATATGTGGCACTGTGACCTTCATCTTTCAGATGGTGAGTTGTGTTTAGCACCTGAATGTGTGCAATTGGATATTAAAACCAGTAGGAGTATAATCTAGTAATTAATATGAATTTTGTCTTTTACTCCTGTTTTGTTAGGCACAAAGACTGTTGTCAGTATAAAACCTGAACTTTCACTTAAAAACTTATTCTGACCTCCCCACTAACATGGACAATATTTTACTCAGTGTTGTTGATCTAAGTGCAATGATTCTCAGAACTATCAGTTACTTAGACAGGGGGAGTTTCAAAGAAAAAAGTTATTATGTGATAAAACAATCTAGTGTGGTTTCAGAAAAGTATTACAGCTGTTTCATTTGTCATATTCATATTTTTATTTAGGTGATCTATATGGGAGTTGTTCTGTATGCTCCAGCACTTGCACTTAATGCAGGTAATTAAGACTAGGCTACTGATGCATAACAAGACATGCATGTTGATGTATATCAGATCAGTAGTTTTTTTGTTTAGTTTTTTTTATGCTTTTCCTCTTGTAAATGTTTATTTGAATTTGTTTGTGATCACAGTAACCGGGTTTGACCTTTGGGGGGCTGTGCTGGCCATGGGATTGGTGTGCACGTTTTATACAGCTTTGGTAAGTTGGAGACATGCCTCAGTTTACACAAGCAGAAAAGAAAATTTATACTTTTCAGTTTGTAAAGGGAAAGGAATACTTTTAATCAGCAGGGATGCATTCAAATGATCATAAGGGTCAGAAAAGACATTTATGATGTTACAAAGATTTAATTTTAAGTTAATGTTATTTTGAAATTTCTATTGATCATACATATATATATATATATTATAGAATAATATAGAAACAAAATCATCATTAACATTAAAATATTAAGCAGCAGGCCTGTTTTCATGCTGATAATAATAAGAAATGTTTCTTGAGAACCAAATCAGTATATTAGAATGATTCCTGATGGATCATAATGAGTAATGAATGGAAAATTCGGCTTTATATAAATTACATTTTAAAATGTATAAAAAGTATAAAACAGTTATTCTAAATTGTAATACTATTTCACAACACTTTTTTTGATCAAATGAATGTAGCCTTGGTGTAGCCTTAGTTCTTCTTTTCTCTTTATCTCCAGGGTGGTCTGAAAGCGGTGATCTGGACAGATGTGTTCCAGACAATCGTGATGTTTGCGGGGCAGCTGGCAGTGATTATAGTGGGTACCCATCAGGCAGGTGGCATCGCTGAAGTATGGAAGAAAGCACAAAACGGCAGCCGTATCTCAGGCCTTGAGTGAGTGATGCGATTTTATATCATTTTGTTTCATTTATGTGTAAACTGTTCCATTACGATTATCTAACAAACACAGTTCCACTGTAACTGAAGCTCACATTCTTTGTTTTGTGGTCCCCATGGCAGCCTGAACCCTGACCCTTTGGAGAGGCACACATTCTGGACTCTGGGAGTCGGGGGGGTTTTCCTCATGCTAGCCCTGTATGGAGTGAATCAGGCTCAGGTCCAGAGATACCTTTGCTCCCGCACAGAAAAAGAGGCCATCATGTAAGAAAGAAGTTGTTTTATGCAACATTTTTACGCTTTCTGCTGTGTTACTTAACAAAATTGGTGTTTTTTGTTCTCCAGGTCCTGTTATGCAGTATTCCCATGCCAGCAGATTGTGCTCTCAATGGGCTGTTTAATGGGTTTGGTTATGTACGCCCGATATGGGGAGGAGAGCCCACTGGACAAGGGCTACGTCAAAAGTAACGACCAGGTCAGATACAAAAAACATTATTTTTTTGATAGAAATTAATACTTTAAATGAGCAATGATGTATTAGATTGATTAAAAGTGACATGAAGACACTGTTTCAAATGTTTCTTTTGGCTTTTGTGTTGCATCACTGAATAATGAAAAAATTTATCATGGTTTCCTCAAAAATATTAAACTGTTTTCAACATTGATAATAATCAGAAATGTTTTTTGAGCACCAAATCGGCATATTAGAATGAATTCTGGAGGATCATGTGACATGACCATGCTGGAAATTCAACTTTGCTTCACAGGAATAAGTTATATTTTAAAATATATGAAAATATAAAAATTGTAGTAATATTTTACAATATTTTCAATGCAATGATTAAAAACCAGATATATATGATATGATTGTTTATTTTTATGCAACAGCCTATCGTTTTGAAAATCATTACATTTTGTTTTCTTGATAAGGTGTTATGGCCTTTATCATTATCTTCTGTACGTGTTAATCATTTCTTGTTATCGTTTGATCTCAAGGTCATCACACCATCGCTGAATTGATGTTAATTTGGCAGTTATTATGGGGAAGTCATGTTCCACCTTTCTCTCCTTCTGCAGATGGTGCTGTACTTTGTAATGGATGTGTTGCAAGATCTTCCTGGTTTGCCGGGACTTTTTGTTGCCTGCCTGTTCAGTGGCGCTCTTAGGTATTAACAAGATTTTGTGATGACAGCATATGTATGTATGTATGTATATATTTAGCTGTTAATTTTGATTTTTCTTTAAACGGGGTCCAATTTATTTTACAGCACTATCTCATCTGCCTTCAACTCCCTGGCAACAGTTACCATGGAGGACCTGATCAAACCTCACGTGTCACCCATGACAGAGGCGCGTGCCACCTTGTTATCGAAAATGTTGGGTAGGCTATTTTTCAATAACTGCCTGAAAGGCAGAGCTTATTATTTCATATATTAGTTTCTTTACGAGTTGTCCATTGGGATCATGGGGTAATAATTTTTTGTCATTATATTCCCCCACAGCACTTGGCTATGGTCTTGTGTGTCTGGCTATGGCATACATTGCCTCTTTAATGGGTTCTGTGCTGCAGGTGAGGACCATGATTATCTAATATGGAAATAAAAATAATAAAGTAAATGCAGACAAATTTGAGATGTAATTTAGTATGATGTATTCCTACAGTTAACAATAAACTATATTTATGTATATTTTCCTTAATGTTTAACATCTTTAGGCAGCACTCAGTATATTTGGGATGGTGGGGGACCTCTTCTTGGTCTTTTCTGTCTCGGGATGTTTTTCCCTTGGGCCAATTCCACTGTAAGTCAAACAAAGCATCCACATCTATACAAAACTGTTGAAAGGATTGGGTCATATTTTTGGTTTGTTTCATAAGTCTCTTACAGTATGCTCACCAAGGCTGTGTTTAGTGGAACAAAATACAGTAAATATTAGAAATACTTACTTGTCTATTTTCATCTAATATATTTAAAAATGTAATTTATTCCTGTGATGGCAGAGCTGAATTCTCAGCAGTCATTATTTAAGTCTTCAGTGTCACATCTATTTTTATTTTATTTTTTATGTCTTGTCACTAATGCGTCCATTGGACTTTGGTAGATATTTTCTTGGTTTGATTTAATTTAATGGACTGGGTGTGTTTTCAGGGTGCTCTTGTTGGGCTGTTATCGGGGCTGGTCATGGCTTTCTGGATCGGTATCGGAAGCTTTCTTTCACGAATGTCTGCATCTGCACCACCTTTGATAAATGCCACCATCATACCTGATGTAGGAAACATGACCACAGCTATCATGACGACGCTCATCACATCTAAACCCAGGTACCCAGGTGCATATTTTTAAGATAGTAGAAATACCTGTTCTAAAATGCTTGATTACTTCAGACAAAGCAGAAATCCATTTGTTTAGCTTCTGTGACCAGTTGCATAAACTTCTTAGATCCTACAAATTAGTCATAACCATAAGGAAGTTGCATAAAAACAATGATTGGTCTAATTTGAGACTGAAAAGTAAGACAGTTCATAAAGGCTTTTCAACATGATAGATATATCACAGACTAAACTGGCCCATTTATTCTGTCGTCTTGTATTTTCAGGCCTTCTGGAGTTCAGGCTCTGTACTCTTTATCATACATGTGGTACAGTGCTCATAATTCTGCCACAGTTGTGGTGGTTGGACTACTGGTCAGCTTTCTCACGGGTAAAGTGTGTTTCCAAACCGATCAAACACTCTACGTTTAAAGTTTTGTTTGGATGCTGATAAAGCTACCTTTGTGAATATGGCTCATTTGTAGTTTAATCTGTGAAATGTTAAGATAAGAGTTTACTGCCCAAGTTAGATTGCACAAGGAAATCATCTTAGTTTTCCGGGAGATGTTTTCAAATTGCAGATCGCAAAGGGGCGCTAGCAGGTCTGAAAAAGAAAAAGATAAGTTGTTTTGGAAGAATAAAACTAAAATGCCATTCAAATAAATTGTTACTCGTATATTATTGGGTAGATGCACTGTTAAACTAATATGAAGTAAATATATTCAAGAATAATGTTTACATTTATTTTTGTTTTAATACAATGACATATAGAAGATAATCATGTAAAAGTGAATTGATCCACATAAAAATATATTATATATTTTAGTAACCGCTTTATATAAGGGCACCTTAAATCACTCAAAAGTTTGAAAATCCTTGGTGTATGTTATACAATGACATTTATTAGCAGTTTTGTTTTAGTATTATTAATATACTATTATAGTATGTATTATTTAAAAGGTTTTACTTTTTATTTAAAAACTAAAAATGTATCTAATATTTATAGTTACTATATATTCAGTTATTTAAATTGCCAGATGCTCATTTTAATAGTTTTAGAATTTACAATGTACAATAACAACATTGATTGTTAGTCTGCAACAATTTTTATCATAATAATTTTTTTCTGCTTTGTGTTCACTCAGGGCCTTCAAAGGAGAAAGATTTAAACCCAGGCACGATTTACCCTGTGCTTGGCAATTTGCTGTTCTTTCTGCCCCAACGCTACAAGGAGAAACTGTGCTGTGTTACCCCACTGGATGACAAGGTAACTCACTTAAATGCTCAGCTGAGCTTCACTTACGAATCAAAACCAAGTTTCAAATACAGCATTCTTCTATTTTGAATGGTTATGTACGTCTGTGTCTATGCTATAGTCTAAAGTCATGGACCAACAGCCTTACCAGATGGCCCAGAAAGAGAGCAATGGCATTGCCGGCACTAAAGAGGAAGACCAGCTCAGGGAAGAGGAAGGAGAACAGAAATCCGCCCAGCCTACTTGCAACCTGGCCCATACGTTGCAGGAAACAGCCTTGTGAAATGTCCCATACAGCGACAGTCCTAAAGGGTCTTAGTTTCCTACAGGACGTCGGTTATTGATGCCAAAACAGCGTGCAAATTCACAATCTCACTGTTTTCCCCTCTTGAATTTGGTAAGAATCTTAAGTGCAGAAGTTTATTGTGAGCCCTTTGCAATATTAGTACGCTGTGCCCTCAACTGCCAGTGATCTCGTTTATATGTGGTACCTTTTGATGTCAGTGGTCTGTCATAAAAATTAGATTACGTTTAGATCTTGAATGATTTGAGATGTATTGAGCGATACAAGTGATCACCTAAACTTAGTTTACATGTCCTAAACTGAATGTCAAGAATACTTGGTTGAATATTGCTGGTTCTTGATATACATACACCCACACATAAAAAAAATCATGCCTGAACGTCAGGTTTATGGATGGTTTATCAGCAGAAAGTACTACATTTGCACAAATCTATAGTCGTTTAATGTCAGTGCCATTCGAGTTTTGGGGTTTTTCTCTCCCAGAGATTTAGTTTCGTCCAAAGTTCACTACATTTGCCTTTCCATTCTGTTGGCCTTGAAAGCACTACGGTCCATGTGTTTGTTCCCTAAACTGAGTTAAAAGTTTACAGTGAATGAAGAATTGCTAATACTGCAAATGTCAGTGTAGTAAACTTTTAGCTCGACATTCATGAAAGACCATTCGACTTGAAGAAGTCTCATGTTGCGATAGATACAGTGAATCTAATGCATGCTGAATCTCTAGTTCCCTCATTGAAGCCCATTGTTTGTGACAAGTGCCTCCTCATATGAATGTATGATGTAGTTTTGTGACTGGATCATTGCTTTAGTTTGCCGTTTCTTCGCCTAGCCCAAATGCCCAAATGGTCCTGACCTTGATAGTATCTGGAAGTATCTAGAAGTATCTGGATACCTCACTATTGAATTCCCATGATGCTTTGCATTGTGAGAGCCTGGCTAATTATAATTTAGCATCTCAGAAAAAGTTTTAAATTTGCCTGTATTAAATATTATTTTGGTATGGATGATTATTTACCAAATGGTCATGTTAGAAATGTTCTTGTAGACAAGTTCTAAGAATAGCCTAATCAAATATTTGATCTTAGATATAGAAGTAAAGATATGTGTTATTGTATCAAGACTAACCGCACAGAATTGAAACTTTAGTGTGTTACTGACCATAATTCTCAGTGTTAGCATATGGATTGATTTGGTTGCACTTGTTTTCTTGTGATTTGATATGTTTTTTTGATGTTGTAATGGGATTTTCTGTGCTTTGCTGTCTAGTCTAAATTCATACCTCAGTCTAAGCCAAACCATTTGTAGTTGCTGTAGGATTCCTAGGTCCTTGTATTGTGCCTATGACTGGAATGAAAGCTTTCTCTGAACCTGTCACAATCTCACAATCACAGGCAGTCAGTTATATTTTCAGGTTATGAACTCATACAGTTCAACAGTCTCTCATCCATCATCCTTTTTTTTTTTGTTCGTTTGTTATTGTGGGTGTATCATCTTGGTCTGGTGACAGGTTTCAGTTTAACATTTGTCTCGAATGAATCATCCTATGTGGAATCATGTTTGTCCCATGTGCAAACATAAGTCATCGGTTCACACAGAGTGCATTTTTATATTCCACTGTGGTGTGTTTTTAAAATTATTTTCCAAAGTTAACGCACTGTTGCGCCACATCTCATTGATTTTTCAGCATCCCACTCATGAGTGATGCATTTGCACAATTTAAAAATAATTTAAAATAGAAGCTTTATTTTAAATGCAAGAATCACAACTTTTATCGCTGTGCCACGTGTTCACTACTCATTCAGATCGATTTTGTAATTCTCTTTTTGTTTTTAAGCCACATTTTGTCCATCTGCACTTCTTTAGAATATCACGCAATGCACACTATAATTTTAGGACACTACTTCATGTTAAACAAGGTTTTTAAATGGATCTCGATGCACAATTACACATCCCACGTAAATTTCCCCAAGGGTTTTACGTTTAGTTGAGTGATGACCACTCTACATTTCATAGTAGCTTCACGCCTATATTGACAGCAATGAATTATGACATAAATCTTTAGCCTATCCAAAGGTACCTAACAGTATTCGATTCAAAACTAGACGGGGAATAGTATTTGCTGTGAAATGACTGCAGTGGAGGAGATATGAGTTTAAAGAGGTCATATGATGCAATTTCAAGTTTTCCTTTCTCTTTGGAGTGTTAGAAGCTCTTGGTGCATAAAGAAGATCTGTAAAGTTGCAAAGATTTAAGTCTCAAATCCAAAGAGATTAGTACAGACAAAAAAAGTTTGGACCCACCTTCTCATTCAAAGAGTTTTCTTTATTTTCATGACTATGAAAATTGTAGATTCACAGTGAAGGCATCAAAACTATGAATTAACACATGTGGAATTATATATGGAATTATATACATAACAAAAAAGTGTGAAACAACTGAAAATAAGTCATATTCTAGGTTTTTCAAAGTAGCCACCTTTTACTTTGATTACTGCTTTGTACATTCTTCATACCTCAGTCTAAGCCAAACCATTTGTAGTTGCTGTAGGATTCCTAGGTCCTTGTATTGTGCCTATGACTGGAATGAAAGCTTTCTCTGAACCTGTCACAATCTCACAATCACAGGCAGTCAGTTATATTTTCTGGTTATGAACTCATACAGTTCAACAGTCTCTCATCCATAATCCATTTTTTTTTTTTTGTTCGTTTGTTATTGTGGGTGTATCATCTTGGTCTGGTGACAGGTTTCAGTTTAACATTTGTCTCGAATGAATCTAACTATGTGGAATCATGTTTGTCCCATGTGCAAACATAAGTCATCGGTTCACACAGAGTGCATTTTTATATTCCACTGTGGTGTGTTTTTAAAATTATTTTCCAAAGTTAACAAAGAGTTAGTCAAAGAGTTTTCTTTATTTTCATGACTATGAAAATTGTAGATTCACACTGAAGGCATCAAAACTATGAATTAACACATGTGGAATTATATATGGAATTATATACATAACAAAAAAGTGTGAAACAACTGAAAATAAGTCATATTCTAGGTTTTTCAAAGTAGCCACCTTTTACTTTGATTACTGCTTTGCACACTCTTGGCATTCTCTTGATGAGCTTCAAGAGGTGGTCACCTGAAATGGTCTTCCAACAGTCTTGAAGGAGTTCCTTAGCACTTGTTGGCCCTTTTGCCTTCTGTCTGTGGTCCAGCTTACCCCTAAACCATCTGGATTGGGTTCAGGTCCGGTGACTGTGGAGGCCATGTCATCACTCTCCTTCTTGGTCAAATAGCCCTTGATGCCTTCAGTGTGAATCTACAATTTTCATAGTCATGAAAATAAAGAAAACTCTTTGTGTCCAAACTTTTGGTCTGTACTGTATATCTATTTAGCCTACAAAAAAAATCTTATGCATTGCAATCCTTTAATTTTTAATATTTGGCATGTTTGTGTGCTGCTGTGCATCCCTGTGTTTAATAAGCAGCGTGTACGCTCTTTAAATAACAAAGAAAAAACATTGTCTATTTTCAGCTCCTTAAAAAAAAGCATTGTGCCTGAACACACCTCAGCAACATCATATGACCTCTTTAATGCTTCTTTAACATGCAGTGACTCTTTTTTTTTTATTCATCCAGTTCAATCTATTAGAATGATGTTTACATTCAGGTATGAAAATAAGAAATGGTCTGAATATTAGTAACATTCCAATCAGAGGGTCCAACACTGATAATCTCTTTATTTTAAAATGTAAACATAGCTTGATTTCTCATCTGTCACTATATTCACTGTGTAAAATTTTTTTTTTTTTACATTATTAGTGTCATGATGTACGTGTCAGACTGCATATAGACCTGCCATATGTCATACCTGAAATTACTTGAACTATGTGTGCAAAATGCTTTAAAACCCTCATTTTTTTATAGTACAGAGCATTTGCATTTATAGACTCCACTGATCATTTCATTTTGTCCTAAGAATGTCTTAATTCAGAAAGCATTTCCCCTGTGAGCAGTCAAAGGAGGAATAAATCACATGCACATTTTAAAACTGCCTACAACAAAACAAACTGTTAAGGCACAGGCAGGGATCGACCTATTATAAACTATGCTGTCCTACAATCTAAAACTGTGTAACCCTAAGAGAATTAACCTTGGGGGCCCATGTGGGGTGGGGGGAGGTTGGGGGACTATGTGAACTGTACTGTGAGAATAGTTTTTTATGACATTTTTTAAATACTCATTTTATATGATAAGCGCAACTCTCATAAGTGCAAAATAAATATTTCGATACATGATATTTATGTTTATATAAATATTATGAGAATATTTATTTTTTTAATAGAAGTTTACCTATATTTTATTTTCCCAATTATGCATTCCAGAAAGCCATAAGCAATGGAGTCTGACCAGCTTCATTCCTTTGGTCGTGCCTTCACTTCTCTTTGTCTCTTTATTTGATTGGTCATGAAAGTTCTTGCCGAGAACTTTCCATTATGTGAAAAAGAGGCAAGTTGCATTGGCCAGCTATAGCGATGATACCTTTTATTTATGTAGATGAATGCAGAACAGAGGAATAGAAATACTTAGCCACTCTAGTGGGCATTACTTTGAATCACGAAAACTCATTTTTCCTCTTGATGAAATGTTTGTAACGAAAGAGTGGTATACAATTTGTCTTGATAACAATAAAAAATATCTTCCCGACTGTCTTTTGTCATTTGTCATTGCCACATATTATCATTCAATAACTACTTAAAAAAAGTGCTTTATTAAAGGATTGACTATCATTTCATACAGTTTAACACCAGCATTAAATTGGTTCCAGTGGTCCCATTCAAAAATGGTCAGAACACTTCAGCAACTCAGTGAAAAAAATCAATGAAATATGAAAAAAGCAAGCTCCTGTCATTATGTAATAATTTAAAATTACAATTAATCAAAGGCACATAGTACAAATAAAATATTGTGTTAATATATTCCTAGGATTAAACCATGCTATTACCCAAAAATTAATATAATAAATTTGTTTATAATAGTTTTAGCCATTGGTTGTGCTCCAAGGGTTGTTTTTTTACATCATGGTCATCTCTGTTTAGATGTATTCACAGAGAGTTCCCTTAGCCCATGAAAATGAATAAAAGGACAGAGAACTTTTTATTTCTTCTTGCTCTTTTCCACAATCTTGACAAAGTTCTGAACATCCTCTGCCAGTAACTGCGGCTCCTCCATAGCAGCAAAATGCCCCCCGCGAGCCATCTGTGTGTAAGTCTTGAGCTTATAATATTTCTGTTCCACCCATGATTTAGGGGAGTGCTTCAGCTCATTGGGGAAACAGGCCACACCTGTTGGAACGTAAACTGGAAGCCTATTGGATAAAAAGAGACACTGCATACTAATGTTGCGATTCTGCATTGTAATTTGGGGTCAGTAAGATTTTTGTTTTTTTTTACTTTTTACTCCAGAAGTTAATGCATTTAATTGTTTTGCACTGCATTTAATTTACAATAATAAAATGTTTCCAATTTATTTTTTATCAAATAAATGCATCCGTAGGGAGTCAATAAAAAATGCCAATCTCAGACAGTATTGCACACATTTACACATAGCCCAAATTTTTAAGCCCAAATATCTCTAAATACTTGAGGGAACACAATATTGATAAGTACTGAACAGAAATTACAGCTTCCTGTAATCTAAATCAAAGCCTGCAGTTCTCTTACTTTGCATGGAGCTGATTCATGCCTTTGCTGAAGTTCTCCTTGTAGAAACGCATGGAGGATATAATGGACCTAGAGGTCCAGTAGATCATCACATTCGTCAGAAGATCGTCAAGAGAAAACTTCCTGTTGGGAAATCACTATTTAACTGAAAACATACTTCAGCAATCTATAAGAAAGCTGAAATCAAATATGATCGACTACCTCTCCAGTCCACCATCATCAAGGTTCTTGAATTCATTATCAGTCCAGGTTGAAAATTTCTCCAAAATGTAGGCAGCCAAACCAACGGGAGAGTCGTTCAATGCACGGCCTGTGCAATATAGTCAAGTGTCAAATCAAAGTCTGTTGTCTATTTAAAGATGCACACATTCTAAATATTTTAATACGTCTCTCACCTGCAGTGTCAGGTTTAGTGGCCTGTATGTGCATGTATCCAGTCTCCCTTATTGAGTCTACTACAAGCTTTTCCATGATGGGGAAAAGTTGTTTCACATCATACTCGGTGAAGCCAAATAGTTTGGGAAATCGGCGACCAAAAAGTAAGGACATTATCATGAGAAGGGCTCCTTTTCCTGGAGGAGCGAAGTTAACGTGGAGGCCTTTCACAGCACTGAGGAAAACAAAGATGAACAACAAAAATCCTTCAGATCTTTCAATTACTTTTAATTCACATCGTCTTCTCTAACCTTAAGGGTTATCTGACTTTAATTTACTTCCATCTGAGGATTTCAATGTGATGAAATACTAGAATAAAGTGGTTCTCAACAAGGGGGCCCCAGTAACTCTTAAAATTATTTAAATAGTTATATAGTTAGAATTAATTTTATTTTGTAGAAAAGCTACAATGCCATTTTGCTCCAAATTGAATGCATCTAATATTGTAATTACTTCCCGACTTGTAAACATGAACTTCCCAGGGGGACTTAAATGTTTTGGATAACGTGGGGTCGAGAAGCACTACTGTTATACATACTTGGGCTCCAGCTGGGCCATATTAGTGGTAATAAGTGAGCCCCAGTCTCCTCCCTGAACATAGTACTGGTCGAAACCAAGCCTCTTCATCAGTTTATTGAATATGTGTGCTGCACATAGACCGTCAAAACCTGTGCAAAATACAGGTTTTGATAATTTTTTTAAATGCAAAAAAAGGAAAATATTTAATCGACTATTCCACATTAGTTTTAAACAATAAAATATCTGTTAGGCTGGGTTGTTTGCCCTTTACCTTTTTTATGCGGGGCCTCTGAAAAACCATAACCAGGTATTGAGGGACAAATGATTTCGAAGGTAATGTCATCAGGACTGGATGGCTCCGTAAGCAGGGGGATGATGCCATAAAACTCATAGAAGGAGCCTGGCCATCCATGTACCATCATCAGAGGCACAGCACGGGTTCCCTCAGCCAGCCTCTTTGGTTTCACGTGAACATAGTGAATATCAATACCTTTATTTAGAGAGAGAACAACACAAAATTAATATGTGATGCAATGCTAAATAGCTCCAAAACATCAAAGCATTTGCCTTTACTACGGCTGTGTACCAGTCTTGACTCACCTTCGATTTTGGTTTTGAAATGAGGGTATTTGTTTAGTTTATCCACTTGTTTCCTCCAGCTGAAATCATTCCTCCAATAAGACACAACCTTCTCAAGGTATTTGGAGTTGAAGCCATAGTTAAACTGACTGTCTTCAAGAGAAGGAAAGGAGCGTGTCTGATCTAGCCTGAGGTTTAGATCCTAAGGATTATAAAGGAAATTTTGCTACAGACAAAACACACACCAAAATGTATTTCCAGTGAAACCTTATTCTGATGATGACATCAGGATTACCTCAATCTCTCCAGAAGTTGTCTCAACTTTGAAAGGGCGGATACTGTCATCCTCGGGTTCTTGGGGACAAGCTCCCACACCCCACCACCCATCTTGTGCTTCCAGGACAATCTTTGATTTCTTCTGGAATATCACAGCTACCAGAGCTACCACCGCTCCAAGTCCCAACGCCAGTGCCAACTCTGTGTACATGGTTTAGGGCCCTAGAATGTAACAACTTACATTTTTATCTACGTGGAGTAAACTGGAGTCTTGCGCAAGGTGGAAATTATAATAGTTAGCAACCTTTTATACAACCACTAAGCAACATGCTTTTAATGCATGCATGCATGCAGGAAAATGGAGCAAAGGTTTGTTGCACAACACTCCCAGCACTGAGTGTATGACAAAGCTCTTTTCCCAACACACACTACATACCCTGTTAACAGGAATGTCAGGATGTTCTTTTACAGATATATCATAACATCATCTGGCACATTAACGTTACTTTTCCTGCACACAAAAATGACATAAACAGTTTTTAAAATATTTAATCCAACAGGCTAAATCCTTTAAGTGGAGAGACAAATAATAAAAGACTAATAAGGAACTTTTTTTTTTTTAAGGGGAAAAAAAACCATTTATGAGCCACCAAGTAGCTAAAATAACATGCACAGAAGTTCATTCTTAATTGTATTTACCTTAATAAACTTATTATTGAACGTGGATGTTGCTGCAAAACCAGTGATTTGATAATAATAATTACACATGTACAGATCGTGCTATAGCAACACTCTAACTGACTGATATGTTGTTGCTTCGGATTAATATTAATTAACAAACTATCTTAATTTTGCTAAAATTATTAAAAACGCGAAACACTCACCTCTCAGCCTCAAACGTCAGACCCGCTGACCGTTGGCTAAACGTCTTCTGTGGGTTCTTCTTCTTCTGTGGTTTTTTATTTGCAAACGAAGTACATTACCGCCATCTGAAGAACTGAATTGTGAACTCATTGGGATATAACCACTGATCTAATATATACATAGATCAGTGGCTATAACATTTCAGTCTACTCCTTGTGTGTGTGTGTGTGTGTGTGTGTGTAAACCCTTTCCTTCCATTATTAAATCCTGTTTACAAGCTGAGTTTCTTGGAGGATAGTCATGACAGCCTTATGTATTGCGTGCCAGGCAGACTCAATATTTTTTTAAGCTCAATCCATTATTCAATGCCTCTGTAGTTCTTTCCTTTTTTCAGATTATTTCCAATATATCAGGAGTATGTTTTACACCTTCCACTTCACCACAATGTATACATAATCCTGTCTGGTTTTTTTCCTATTAATCTTAAGCAACTATTTAACCTTGTGTGCCCTATCCTCAGTCTTTTGAAAATAGTTTCCTCCTGCCTCCTCATGTTACTGTACTTTTTAACAATCACTTCTTTCTGAATGCTATATAAATGTCTTCCTTTCTCCTCCTGATCCCATGTATCCTGCCACATTTTATTAATATTGTCTTTAATGATAACTTTAATTTCTGATTTACTGAATGTTGTTTTTATATCTAGCTATATTTTCTGTCTTCAGGGCTTCTTTTGCCAATTTATCCACCTTTTAATTTCCATCAATATGCTACCAACATATTGATGGAACTCCTTAGTTAAACTGTGTGTAACCTTTTTGTTGAGTTAGTCTAAAAATTTGTTGATTTATTTAATCGAAAATATCTTTAGACACGGAATCTGAGCATATGACTCTCTTATGTGACCTGGGCCGTTTCCCAAAAGCTTCGTTAGCCTAAAAAGTTCATTAAAAATTACGGTCTGTTTCCCAAAAGCATCGTAACTTAAAGGGTAAGTTCACCCAATAATGAAAATCATGTCATTAGTAACTCACCCTCATGTCGTTCCAAACCCGTGAGAACTCCGTTTATCTTCGGAACACAGTTTAAGATATTTTAGATTTAGTCCGAGAGCTCTCAGTCCCTCCATTGAAACTGTGTGTACGGTACACTGTCCATGTCCAAAAAGGTAATAAAAACATCATCAAAGTAGTCCATGTGTAGTGATATTGTTCACGAACGAATCATTTGATGTAAATGGATCTTTTTGAACCAGTTCACCGAATCAAACTGAATCGTTTGAAACGGTTCGCATAAGCATTAATCCACAAATGACTTAAGCTGTTAACTTTTTTAATGTGTCTGACAATCCCTCTGAGTTCAAACAAACCAATATCCCGGAGTAAATCATTTACTCAAACAGTACACCGACTGAACTGCTGTGAAGAGAGAACTGAAGATGGACACCGTTTACATGCTTTTTAGTGAAACATATATATTATGTATTTTCCACAGATAAACAAAAGACCACTCATATGACCATTCTCCAACCTGATTTATCCCTTTCTGCATTCTTGACTCCAGTATACTAATGTTACGACCCATCACCCACAATGCTCCATCATCAGCATATAAAGGTTTACTCATTCTCTGCTCAACTCTGAAAAACACATCATCAATCATTATATTAAACCATAAAGGGCTACATACACTCCCCTGAGGTGTACCGTTTTTTATTGGGTGTTTGATAATTCCACTCCTATTCAAACCTCAATATTTCTGTTTTAAAAAGTCTCTAATCCAATTGATCATTTTACCACCTATTCCCAATTTAGTTTAATGAAAAGCCCCTCCTTCCATAACATACCGTATGCCTTTTCGATGTCAAAAAACTCACTATTTACTTGCACTTTGCGTATTTCATTCTCCAAGCAAATAATAGGATCCATGGTTGTTCATCCTTTACGAAAGCCGCTTTGATACTGGGAGAAAAGTACTCTCTTTTTTTTCATATACTAATCTTTTAGTTATCATTTCCTCCATGAGTCTATGTTTTAACATTTACCACAGAGCCTGTACCTCCTCACATGATTTTTGTTCTCCTGAGGAACCCAAGTTTCTATTTTAAACATGACCAGTAGTTTAAAGGGGATAAACTACTGGTAGGTCATCCTAAGCAGTTAGGCCAGATTTCCTGTAAACAATAAATTGCATCGATTAACCAAAAGAGAAGTTTAAATAATTCAAAAACACCATTACAATTTTGAGAACTTGGAGTAGTTTTAATTTTAATAAAACTGACACCCTCCAGTCCACAGCTGTTCTCTCACCTTATAAAAATAGTTTTTTAGACCAAAGTGTATTGTCAAATATTGAAATAAACAGAATTATTGATAACAATTGCTTTTCAAATGATCTTTAAAGAAACTCATTATTTGTTAGTACACAGTAATGCTTGCAGAGTAAAATAAAATATGAAGAAAAAAAAAAACAATTTATTTAGGTTCATTGTACATCATGCATAGATAAACTTCAGGACTGGGATTTTATTCTAATCTATAAAATTAAGAAGGTCCTGCTTCAAACTGTAGTCTCTTGATGTTGTAGCAGTTAAAACATACTATTTCCAAATGTTAAATAATAGGCAGACCAAATGAAAACAGCTGTTTGATCATTATGACATAGTCCGACCTCCAAACAGGAACACAGAAATCAGCCTCTTGTAGGATGTTCTCACTGCTTGCTCTCCAAACGAGCAAAATCTTGAACATTCTCAGTAAACAGTCAATAAACATCAACCAAACTTCATCTCCATCCTCCTGCAGATCCATGTCTCTTCACTGCCAGTAGGACTGAGAAACAAACAACTGTCCAATCTCAACAGGTCCCTCGATATGTTCAGTCCGTCTCCATGGCCCCACTGTGGGACTCTTTGGAGACCATTAATCTCATCAGTTTCCCATGCAGTTTCTCGATCTTCTTTACATCTTGGGCTTGGTCGGTTTTGTACTGCAGACACTGAAAGAAAACAGTCAAAATCACATGACCTACACAAGACCACAAACAAAACTATATTTGCAGGAGCTTAAAACTTACCACAGCATCATCTGTGACTTTCAGACAGAGATTTCCATCACAGTGTCGATATTTCAGAACCACTCTGACCTGAATAAACAATATTAACAGTTACGTACATTTATAGTACACGTACAGCCTTTCTCTGCCTGACAGTTGATTTAGACGCATATATATACTTAACATTACATATATTTTACGCACAGACCACATATCAAATTTACTCTAAATCACATTTACACAACTGTAATAAGTTGCTTTTGACTGTAAAACGTGAACATGAGCTGTGCTTGTAGCCAGTAGCCTCAAACTAAGAGGTTGTTTATCGGTTACCTTCATTGGATCCGTCAGGTAAAGCTTTTCTGCAGCTCGCGCAAACTCTTCCCACGTCTGATAATAAGGCATGATGTAATCAACCTTAAATAAAGGGTATCTTACTAAATAATTTAGCGTCGTACTAAAATACAGCTGGTTCAAGCAAAACCCAGGTGGCAGAAAATATGGCCACCTTCAGTCGTAGAAAACCCCACTCTGATTGGTCGGCAGCTGAACGGGCAAATAGAAACCATGCACACTGATGGGTGCACACTACGTAGTGTACGTGTCGGATTTGAGGATCGTGATTGGTTCATTCAGCAGAAAGACGGGCGGAGCTTAATGGCTGCGTTGTCACATGGTACTTGTTTAATTTCGCGGCGCTGGTCAGGGTGGATCAATCATAGTATTTGTGATGACTGTATTTAAAATCATTTTTATAGTAATTGCTAAATTGGAGTTTAGTAGTTATGTTAGTTACATGTCCCTTAGAATAACAGATAAACTATTACACGTGCTAGTTTCAAATGCATACGACGAAAAAACGTCCTGTGAATTAAATGCGGCTCAGAAAATGATTCTCGGGGGATTTTGACCACCCATGCATGCGCCCTCTGCTGGTACACAACTTTGTGTCTCTGTCCTGTCCTATCCAAATAATAGCTACAAACTTTCCCGTAAACGGCCAATGAGCGACTGCTAAACTGACGTGTCATTTAAAAGAGTCCTAGAGGAATACTGTATAAATAATATTGTATAATATTTATGTAGTAGTAGTTGTATTGCAAAGCATTACGTACGAAATTTTTTAATGGTGGTTAATGCTTTCTTTTTTATAACATGCTTGAAACGACACGTGCGTTCAAAGAGATGTTTATTGTAGCCTACTTAGAATGCATTAATTAAACACTGTATTAACGACTAAATATGGTCTAAATAGCAATGACATGACTGTGATACAGTTGTGGGACGGATAAAACTATACAGGGGTCCTGAGACTAAAGCACAAGAATGTTTTGTTCAAATATGTGCACAAACTGTATAATGAGTGCACCAGCAGATGGCAGTATACACTTTTTTAAAGTTGAATTTTACACAATTTTGAAATTGTATTACAAATAATATCCCTTTCATTTTGCCTTCAGTCATATACCCATGCTACATATACAGTGGGTAAAGAAAAGAACCAGGCACTTTTAAAATAGTCACATTTTGTTGCTTTGCAGCCTGAAATGAAGAATTAATTAATTCAGCTGTATTTACTCAGTGCAACTTATATCATCCAAGTGAAAGATATAACACCAACATGTCAGAAAAAAAACCCAACCCGGAATCAATGTGTTGGATAGAGGATCACCCACTTTTTTGTTGAACCACATTTTGCTTTAAATACAGCCTTTAGTCTGTTGGAAATGTCTCTAACTCTGCGCATTGCAATATTTGCCCTCTCTTCTTTGCAGAACTGCTCAAGTTCAGTTTAATTTGATGGTGACTGTTTGTGGACTGCCGTCTTTAAGTCATTCCACAGATTTTCAATGAGGTTTAGGTCTGGGCTTCGACTTGGCCATGCAAGGACATTCAACTTTTTCTCCTTCAACCACTTGTGTGGTCAGTTTTGCTGTGTGCTTTGGGCCAATGTCATATTGGAAAGTAAACCATCTTCCCATTGAGAACTTTCTGGCAGAATGAAGCATATTTTCCTCAATAATTTGATGGTATTTTGCTCCGTCCATTTTTACATTTTATTCTGACCAGTTCAATTCAATTCAATTCAATTCAATTCAATTCAATTCAATTCAAGTTTATCTGTATAGTGCTTTTTACAATACAAATCATTACAAAGCAACTTTACAGAAAATTAAGTTTTTACAATATGTAGTAGTAGCTTATAAGTGGTGACTGTCAGTTTGTGTGCATATGACAGGATTTTTCAGAAAAATAAATACAAGACGTAGTCAACCAGACGATGAACATTATTAACAGCAATTATTATATGATGCAGTCACACTTGTAGCAATATTTGTTAATTCTGTATGTTGTCATCATCTGAGATCGTCTGAGGGGTTGGCATCATCTCTTCTCAGGTGTTTTGGATCCATACTGGAGCTTGTGTAAATCCTAGTTACCACAGGATGTGATCACAGGATGTAAATCCCGTAGCAAAACAGAGAAACTAATAGAGACATAATTAGCGTAGGTGCTGTTCCAACAAAGTAATATTAATTAGTTTAACCCAAGCTAAAGAATAAGAATGCACATTTGATCAGAAGCGAACTGCAGACACAATTGAAGAGATGCATTATTCAAATGCTTGGCAAAAGAGATGTGTTTTTAATCTAGATTTAAACCGAGAGAGTGTGTCTGAACCCTGAACATTATCAGGAAGACTATTCCAGAGTTTGGGAGTCAAATGTGATGATAATCTGTAATGGATACGGAACTTAATAGGTAGCCAGTGCAGAGACTGTAAAATTGGGGTAATATGATGATATTTTCTTGAACTGGTTAGGACTCTAGCCGTTGCATTTTGGACTACCTGTAGCTTGTTTATTGAAGATGCAGGACAACCACCTAGAAGTGCATTACAATAGTCCAGTCTAGAGGTCATGAATGCATGAACTAGCTTTTCTGCTTCAGAAAGAGGTAACATGTTTTGTAGCTTGGCAGTGTTTCAAAGATGGAAGAATGCAGTTTTTGTAACATGGGAAATAGGGTTTTCAAAAGACAAGTTGCTGTCTAATATAACACCCAGATTTTTGACTGTAGAGGAAGTAACACTACATCCATCTAGTTGGAAAATGTAATCTACAACATTCTGTGTACTGTTTTTTGGTCGAATAATTTATTTGTCTGTCTTATCCGAATTTAATAGGAGAAAATTATTGGTCATCCAATCTTTTACTTTTTTAACACACTCTGTTAGCTTAGATAATTAAGAAGTTTCATCTGGTCTCGATGAGATATATAGCTGAGTATCATCAGCATAACAGTGGAAACTAATCCCTTATTTTCGAATAATATTACCAAGGGGCAACATGTATATTGAAAATAGAAGAGGACCTAGGACGGATCCTTGTGGCACTCCATATTTTACTGGTGATAAAGGAGATGACTCCCCATTTAAATAAACAAAATGGTAGCGATCGGACAGGTAGGATCTAAACCATTTTAGATCCTGCCCTTGAATACCTGTATAGTTTTGTAATCTATCTATGAGTATATCATGATCTATGGTGTCGAATGCAGCACTAAGATCAAGTAAAACTAGCAATGAGATGCAGCCTTGATGTGATGCAAGAAGCAAGTCATTCGTAATTTTAGCAAGTGCAGTTTCTGTGCTATGGTGGCACCTGAAACCTGATTGAAATTCTTCATACAGATCTTTTTTTTTTTTTTTTTTTTTTTTGCAGGATGGAGCTCAATTGAGCAGACACAACTTTTTCTAAAATTTTAGACATAAATGGAACCCTTAAAAATAAAATTGTAACCCTCACAGACAAGCCACATTTGAGGAGAATTTGTGATATTGTTGTCTCATGCACACAATGACCATTCTTTGTCATAAATTACTTCAACTCTTGGTCACCTCTCTGGCACTTTCATCCAGTTTGGAGTAATGTCCTGATCCAGGGAGGGCCTGTGTTGTACCAAATACTTTCCACTTCTTAATAATTGACTTCTCTTTGCTTTTAGGCATTGATAAAACCTTAGATTTTTTTTTTTTTTAAGCCGGCTTGTGCTTTTCCACCACATTATTTTGGAGATCTTTTGACAGTGCCTTGCCACACATAACTGGTTGTTTGTTTCAGTTGCACTATCAATTGAAATGCTCCAGGAAAGCTCTTTTCATGCTGAGCTTATCAAAATGACCACTGATGATTACAGTTGAAAGTCAAATTTCTTTGTGTGCCACTGAGTCTTCTAACATTTTTTTTTATTTTTTTTATTTTATTTTCACTTGGATGTTATTATGAGTAAATACAACTGGATAAAAAAAAAATTGGTGTCCTTCTTTCATTTCAGGCTGCAAAGCCTTCAAACTGAGCTTATTTTAAAGGGGGTGATTCTTTTCTATACCCACTATATAAATAAATAAAGTTCATATTTATCCATATATATCCAAATAAATACCACAGTTCAGAATCAGAGATGCATGAGTGACAATGATAGTTGATCTAGCTAACTGAGATGTGGGGGTTTAACCCTGCTCAAGTCACACGGTTCGAACACCATTGGTTCTTTTTATGAACATGTGACTGCAGATCATAGTCAGATGACATACGCTTGTCAAGCATCTTAACATGGTGATAAAGCTTGAATGAATATTATCAAATGCGCTATCAAATATAGTCTTTGATTATTATTATTATTATGTATTATTTTTGCTGGAAAAACTATGCATTGGTATTTATAATAATAAATAGTCAATAATACCACTGCTGACTGCTAATTTGCATAATTGTAGGGCTGGTAAGTGATAAAAAATTGTAATCTAATTAATTACATAATGTGGTGATTAATTAATTGAATTAATCGCACATCAAATTTGTAGAAATTACTTCCAAAAGATAATTTAAAGTCATTGTTTGTAAAGCATCAAACAGGCATTACAAAAAGTAGGTTCAGCAAAAATTATTTTGTTTGATAAAACTGATTACATACAGCCTTTGGACCATGTGAGTAAATTATGACCGAATTAACATTTTTGGTGAACTATAACTTTAATTAATTATTTTGTTAATTACTATTACTATGAAAATATGAAATTATTTCTTTAATGAAATGATACTCTAAATAATAAACTAAAACTGCCAGTAGATGGTGGTAAATGTCTTAATGATTAAGTCATGAGTCATTTATTCATTAATTTGATTCTTTCAAATAGCTGATTCATTCAGGAGTGAAGTAAATGGTTCTTTATGAATGGTTCATTGAATCATTAGGCTTGTTGGACTTGAAGCGGATTATCACCATCAGACCGATCTGTGTGTGACATCAAAGAACTGCAAGATCTTAGAGAGCAGACTCTTGAGCTTTTGAATTGTTCTCGCTGTACTTTAATGTCATACACCGATCGGTCTGTGCAGCCACGTCAAAGCAAACACGACTATGGGCAGTGGTTCAACGCGCCAAATGGTTCACCAAATTAGTTTAAAACGTAGATTAAGAAATGAAATGCCGTTGTGGGTTGCTCAGAGAAGAACAGTTCTGCTTTGTCTTTATCTTCTTGGTTGGCCAAACTGAGCAAAACAGACAACATTGTATCTAAAATAACACAATATAGTAATTTCTTAATAAACTGTTGTATAAGATGATTGTTAGCCTACATTATTGTGATATTGCACTTAGCCTACTTCTTGTGTGATATTTCTTAACTATGTGATGTAAATAAGAAACACAATCTCAAACGGGCGTTTTGCCCCATATCTTGAATGTTAGGGCCATTTTCTAGGCTCCATCAAGCAGTTAAGTTGTTGCCCTGCCCCATATTAGTCATCAATCGACTGTATGAAATGGCAGATGATCCACATAGGTCTGGGGCGGGGCAAGTGCGTCAAATGCGTTAATAATTTTAACGTGTTACTGTTCTCCATAATTAATTAAAATTAATTATTAAATTAATTATTAAATTTATTAAATTACAAGCCCTAGTAAATGTATTCATTAATTTCCGTTTTACTTATCAATAATTTGTGTGTTATACAAATATTACAAATCTGTCTAAGATTGTATGTGCCGTCTAAATACCATAGACAGTAAAAGAAAAATACTAAATACTAACGAACTACCATATAGAGGCGTGGCCTGTACGTCTCTTGCGTGTTGACGTATCCAAGTAAAGCGCTGCGTCGCTGCTGTGGCTGTAGAAGGGGATTCCAGCGGCACGTTGCTACTATTAGAAGATCAGGCGCTTGCAAGACCAAACAGAAAATTGCGTTCTCACTTACATTTTTTGTGTGCTGCAGCATCCACATAAGCGGTGCAATGCGGTAGATCATGTAGACCAATTTTTTTTTTTTTTTGTTATTTACTTTCATTTTTATTATTATTATTATTTTATTTTTACTTTGCGGGATACAAACTCTGGTCCTGCGGCTTTCCATTCATATCTTTTGTAATCAAGTGCGAACTTTGTGAACTCTGAAATTATATAACAACGAACATACAGCGTGGAAATCACCATGAGGTAAGAAAAAAAATCTAGTTTGATCTCAACCCACAGGTATTTAAGATTGATATATATGTATATATATAGAGAGAGAGAGAGAGAGAGAGAAAGAAAGAAAGAGCTGAACATTTTGTACGCGTTCTATTTGCGCACTGCCTATAAATAATTCATAAACAAACAGTTGTTTTAAATGCATTCCATTTATGATATAGATTGTCCTCGCATTAGTCTTGGAATTGATAGTATTGTTAAAATGAACAGCTAAATTGGTCAGTTAGTAAAATCAGGTTGAGCTCTGCTCATACTTGGATTTTTCTTCATATGGGGTGTGAGAAAAAGAGATGCATAGGCTATGCATATACACATGTGCATTTCTGTTTGAACAATCATGGAAATAGGCAGTTGTTGCAATGCAGCAATACACTAAAACTCGAGAGATGTTTAGAATGCACCATATAAGTTTAGCTCAGTTTGTGTCAAAACTTTGACACTTCTGTTTATGTTATAAAGACAATGAGCATAACAGTTCTTTAATACACTGGGTTCATGTTATATGATGATGGCAGTTCTACATTGTGTTGTAGGTGAGTTTCAAGTGTCTGGTGATCTTATGAGAGCATGTGTTAAAATGTTCAAACCTTGCTTTGGTTATCAGAATAATTAAGTATTTCCTCCCACACTCCCACTGAAGACACATGAAGGAAGAGCGAGCTGTTGGCAGCCTTCAGCAAAAATGAGCTGCCCTAAAAGCAGACGTGTATGATGTGACATAACCTTCCCCTTAGGTTTAGATTAATCTCTTCTGTATTATCTGGCCTGTCTTCCCACAAACTGTGGTGTTGCATAGTAAATCACCTCTTGTGGAGGGTGATTGAGCAGAGGCTAATGTTCAGATTTGCTAGCAATAACAGGTGTGGTTTGTGAATTTTAGACCCAGGGTGTTCCCTTTTACTCATCACGAGCAAGTTCGGAAGTGTCCAGCTTTTAACTGTGTGACACGACCATAGGTTTATTATGTGTCTGCAACCTCTCTGAGAATCAAGTCGATTGCTCGACTTGGATTTTGTTTTCTAAGAGTTTTTTTTCCTGCTATACCAGTCAAAAATGTGGACACTCTTGACTACATTTGTTTCTTGTGATCTTAAAAAATGCTTAATTTCTTTACGAATAATGAGTAGTGTGTCTGAACTTGTGACTGGTGTGAATATGAGGTTAGTAACTTAATAAACTTAGTTAAGATTTCCAAAATTCCAGGAAGGCCAGGTCAGTAACACTGTTCTCCGGTTCATAGATCATGAAAGTAACTTTCAAGTTGCAGATAGCCTGGCTGAATGAACTTGAATAATGTGGGTCATGTGTTTTCACCTGAACTTTTATTCTTGAGCACTTTTGTATCTTTTCAGACTGTTTAAGGGAATTTAAATCTGGCTGCTCTGAGCTTTAGGCCCAATCAAGGCTTTGTAGAGGGGAAAGTGTCTGTGTAAATTCATCAGTATGCTCTTGCTGTATCTATCTGCCATTAGAAAGGACTCAAGCCCCCTCACAATATTCATGCCTAATCAGAACAGAATAATACCGTATGTGAGCACAGTTATATTGAAGGGGCCATTTAAACTTTTCTCTTCCTTTTCTTCTTATGTAATTACTCTCTTTGGTAGAGATAGGGGTGGGGGCAGATGAGATAGACACACTATCTCTCTATTGCACCCTGTCACCCATTATATTTTCCATTTCATCTCTCATTTAGATACAGAGCTCTCTGTGAAGGTTCTTTATCCTTGACGTCAGTGACTCATTCTGTTGCACTCCTCGCTTACCACAGGCCCCACTTTGTTTCCAGAGGAGTTTAGATAAAGCAAAAGCAATCAAGAATGCATTTAATCATAGTGGATCACTGCTGATTTGTACTTTTGTTTAAAGCAAATTCATGATGTCAATGAATGTCTATGCCTGGATTGTACCAAAACAGGTTTGGACTGACATTATTTTGCTACTTGTAAGTTGTAGCTAATGGACTGAATTTCGTTAAATGCAGTGTTGCACTGTGTGATTCCTAATACACAGTGACAGAAAGAATGTATTGCATTATAACATACTTGCTTAGATTACATTTTGTAAAGCAACAAAAAGTTTTTTCCCCATTATTATTCAGGTAACATGTAACCGCATTTGCAAGCAATGTAAATAATACATGACTGTATAATTATCCCTAACACTCATTGTTAATCAATGAGAAATTGAAGCACAACTTTTAGCTCACAGTCACCTTGAATCTTCAGTTATTTTCAAGGGCTGTTGTAGTTGAAGCTTGAATTTGGGTAGACAGATGAGCATCGAATCAGGTGGTGTAGGATAATTGTCTTCAGTTGACCGGCATTTTAGGAACAAGATTTTGGATCTAGCTTAGATCTGTTGAAAAAATTATCACACCTGCTATCATGGCTCTCTGCAGTTTGGATTTTAATGAATGGATTCAGTGGCAAGCATCGATTAGAGTGATTCTGATTACCTATTATGCCCACACTGTTTCCCAGATGCTTTATGGCCACTTAGCTTTCCAGAGTGGGCTTGTCATGAATGGGTTTGATAGTGTCTTAGATACATTTGAATAAGGCCTTATTGTCAGGTAGCAGAGCACAGCACTTTTTCTTCTCTAAAGCATGTTTCATATTGCAAATGCAGTTAGTTCATACGTGAAGTGAAAAAAAAATTCTGGGTTTTTATATTGGGTTTTACTTAGGGGTGCACGATAAATATTGGCCGATAATTAATGTGCATCTTGTCAGTAAAGCCGGTTATTTGATAATGAACATGGATTTGCGCAGCTTGTCAGTTAACAACGGCTCTGTGTAGTAACAGCTGCTCTATGTGAAATCACGCACCTGATGGAATTTACCGCTGATTAGAGAACCGGCTTTACTGACGAGATGCGCATTAATTATAGGCCGATATTTATCATGCATCCCTAATATATGGATAATTTGACTTGGCAGTTGAGAATCATTACAAACTTAAAAAAATAAAACCTTAAAAAAATATATAAAACCGTCTGATTTGTTGAAATATTGCAAAACCTTATAGACTTTGTCAATGAATAATAATTAAAAAAAATTAATTGACTTGTAAATGAGTCACTGATTTACAGTACTGTGCAGAAGTCTTATGCCATTAGTATTTTCACCAACAAAAATGGATTTAAGTCAGTTATTTCTATGTTTTGCTGTAGTGTGTGTGGTAAATATCGGTTTACATTTCCAAACATTACTTTTAGCATTAAATGTAGTCTGACACCAGCTTAATAAGCGCGTCAAAAATAATGCCATAAATAGATTTGATTAATTTACTTCTATTAACTTAACTAAATTAAATCAACATTTGGTGTGACCACACTATGCGTTAAGAAAACTTTTGTCCTAGGTGCACTTGTGCAAGTGTTTTGGAGACATTGCCACAGTTTTTCTTGATTTAGTCTGTCTCCGTTTGTTCTGTTTCTTCATATTATTCCAGACAGACTGATGATGATGAGATCAGATCTCTGTGTGGAGCACTGGTTGTTTTCAGACTCCTTGTGCAAACAAAAATCTCACTGGATTATTACAATTAATGGCAAAAATAATGTTTGGAAATGTAAACTGCTATTTACTACTGACACACTACAGCAAAACATAGAAACAACTGAATTAAAACCGTTTTTTGTTGGTGAAAACACTAGTGGCCTAAGACTTTTGCCCAGTACTGTATTTGCGTCTTTGTTTCTTCATGATGGCCTAAATTGCAGTACATTGTTCTTAGGTTTATGCATTCTCAAAGTGTTTTCTGCTAAGTTTGAAAGCACATAGCATGGTAAAAATAAGCTCAGCAATGAAACCCTTCTTGCACACTGCTGGTGTGGTCATTGTGAACTACAGTACCTATTAGTACAGTACCGGGAAGTCGTGGCCTAATGGTTAGAGGGTTGGACTCCCAATCGAAGGGTTGTGGGTTCTAGTCTCGGGCCGGACGGAATTGTGGGTGGGGGGAGTGCATGTACAGTTCTCTCTCCACCTTCAATACCACGACTTAGGTGCCCTTGAGCAAGGCATCGAACCCCCAACTGCTCCCCGGGCGCCGCAGCATAAATGGCTGCCCACTGCTCCGGGTGTGTGCTCACAGTGTGTGTGTGTGTTCACTGCTCTGTGTGTGTGCATTTCGGATGGGTTAAATGCAGAGCACAAATTCTGAGTATGGGTCACCATACTTGGCTGAATGTCACTTCACTATTCACACTATTCACTATTATTGTGGGAACCAAAATAAATATGTGCTGCTTCTGCGTGTGGCATGTACCCATCCTAAGTTCCTCTTCAATGTGAACCTGGCTGACTCTGCACCGTGTGGGTCTCTGAGTGTTGAGAGGTAGCAGGAACTATCTATCTCCCATATGCTTAGTTTTACTTTGTTTCCTTACTTTGTCATCTTTGTTTTGCATTCTGTAGTGCTCACAGTGAGCACCTGTTCATTGTCCATGTAAGCAGAGACCATTGAGCTATTATTTTGGGTTTTTCATTGGAAACCGTGTTAATTTTGTTGACTAATAAAAACAAGACAAAAATGTTAGGGAGGGATGATTTGGGAAGAGACCCAATCAGAATGAATCTCCTGCATGATTGGGAGGTTTAGATGCACACATTTGAACAAACTGATCTATGAGACGGTACATAAGCTAGCGTAATCGTGCTGCACTTCTCATAAAACGTTCAAAAATGTCATCATCTGAGTGCATACACATGAATCTTGCACACCGAAAAGCGCTTCTCAGGCTGTGCACGATTACGGAATTCTAAATCCAAACTAAATCCAAATTTGTTCTCAAAATTAACACCGATTGGAAAAAGGCTTTACTTTTTGCCCATAGCTTTTTGTCCACAACGCAAAAGTCTGACCATGAAAATGATTTTCTTATAGTGCCTTAGATGCCTTCATCTTAATTTATGCTTGTCATCAATTGATTAAGAATGATTTTCTCTTCTGTCTACTTCAAAGATGTTATCAACGGATCTCGGAAGGCTAATAGTGATGCATCTTTGGACTGAAAGACACATTGTCTTTTTTTCTAAAGGAAATACATAATCTAACATTCCCCTTTACCTAGCTGCATATGCTTCGTCAATCATGATGTGTTCTCTCAATGAGGACTGGTCACGAATGTGCTTTTTTTTTTTTGCTCTTGGTACCCTTTCTTTTCTAAATTAACAATATAAGTTAGGTCTAATGGAATATTAAGTCAGTCTCATTTTAGAACATTGTTTTTGTATTATACATTTCAATTGACATTGTATTTTCCTATTAAATTTCTAAAAATCCCACTTTGGAAAACTACTTATGGGAACACATGACCAGTGCTTGTGACTCAGGAACATGGGAATAGATGGCAATGTTCGGTTTTGCACACGCCAAGTGCAGTTAGATATATTAACAAGAAAATAGCAGCATGTTGGGGAGGCATAACTTGTTAGTTAGATTTGCTTATTCGTGATCCTTTTCTCCAAACATAATGCAGTATGCATTGATGCCTTGGGGTCCATCTGTACTTCCTATGAAAGGAACAATGCTACAGTTTTCCACCTCTTGATGGTTATATTGCAATCATTCAGCATCCATTAACCAACAGCTCTGGTTGGAAAATTATGTTTGGCCTCTTGAGTTTTTTGCCTTCAGGCAATGAAATGATGTGTGAAAATGGAACTAAAAAATGTACTCAACCCTCAATCATTATGAAGTTCACACCTTCACTTAACTGTACCCTAGGAAAACATGGACAGACTTTAAGTAGCAGTACCTGCATCTAGCACAGACTGTTTGCACTCAACTAACTCAACTCATTCCATCAAGAATCTCTGAGCCAGTTTTAAGGCCTTTTCACTTCAAACAGATACAGCATCTGAATTAAAGATGAGATGTTTTTTTGTGTGTGGGTGCATTCGGTTTAGAAATCTGGCCAGCATCCCTTGGTCTTGTTTTCAAGATGGCATGCTACACAGCACGACAGCAAGTGATGGATTCCTTACTGTCGTCGTTTCTACCCCCGTCCCTCTGTGTTTGTGAAGCTGTTCCTGTACCTGGAACCACTGTTCGGCAGGCCCTCTCCCTTAAGGCTTTCTATAAAAGGACACTTTTTCGATATGAAGTTTGGGTTTGTAAGAAGCTTAAGGGGCAGCGTGTGGTGGTTGCATTTCACCATGCGGAGGAGGACATGGATAATTACTCCAATGTGTACGTAGAGTGTTAAAACAGCTGTGAATGTTATCACAACACAGAATTCTGATGAGTTTGCACAGTTGTACAGCAATCTCAAAGAAGACTTGGATAAGGACTCCTCTTTATCAGCAAATATAATCCTTGCTTTGGCACCCATTAAGTTTTTCAAAATCCCTCAGAACATGGTTGTGGAATTTGACAGTCAGATGTTTCTTAATACTCCCCATCGTCCATGGCAAAACAAATAACTGAAACTGACGTTACGTTCACGTCTCGTGTCACACCATAAGCTCACATCCTCATTTCCTACAAATGTTATGGACTTCATCAATTATTGGTTGTGATGAAAATAACCTTAAAGTAAAATAACTGTGACAATGTTGCAGTGTTCGCCTTGTGTTGCTTACCCGATTTTACTACAAGCATGTTTTCTTGAAAATGGAAAATGTAAACAGTTAGTTACCACACAACATATAACTAGGATGCTTTGGCAGCAATGAATGATTTTGGAATTTGTTGATGCACTGTGTAATAATATTAACAAAAGCATCCAAAGCTTCTCAGTTGATTAGAAGCTTTGAAGGTTGAGAGGCAATTGATCTGCATTCCTTCGCCAGTCCCCCGATACCCTACATAATGTAGTACACTGCTATTGTGAATAAAACATCTCCCTTTTATGTGTGCTACAATAGAGCTCAACCCTGAAGCTGGAGTGTTGGACACTGGCTGTAAAACCTTCTCTGGCTTTTGTGGCTGTTTAACAAAACATTCCTGAGCCTGGTGTTGAGGAGCCAACAAACTGAACCTCTGGATTCTAAAGAGTGTTTATCAAAAAAAAAAAAAAAAAAAAAAAAAACCTGCTTGAGAGTTTGGCCAAATTTGGCGATGAGATACTGTTATATCCCACTTTGGCAGAAATTGTCTACTTGAATAAGCACAAGAGTCCTCTTTCTTTATAGTCAACTCTAATACTTGCTTTTTTCCATGCACTTTTTTCTTTCATAGTTTCATAATTGTGAGCTTGTCTCATGTTAAGTCTTTCTTTAATCCTCCTTTGTGCTCTTTTTATCAATATCGGATTGAATGTAAAGGATACGTCTGCATTCCCTATTTAATGTCACCGCTGAGAAGCTTCTTGTGATCTTTGAGTCTGTATGCCATACAGCGGCTCCATGTCATCCCTTGTGCTGCGTAAAAGATCTGTAATCACAGCCCTAATCCAGCTGCATGATTGAACCCTGCAGCCCATCTGCCTTCTGCCCACCTCAAGCTGTGCCATTCACAGCACACAAGCCAAGAGAAATCCCTGAAACAAAAAAACAGCATCACCAATGTCCTAAATGGAATCATTGTGCTAATGGCACTGACTGCTTATGAAAGCAATGAATCAAATATCGTTTTTCAGTGAAAGTTGGATCTTCTTCAAGGTGCCTCAAGTTCAGAAGTGATGCCATGAGATTTTTTGGGGTAAATTATTTTTGGAATTATTATCTTTATTATTGGTGTTTCTCAATATTTATCTTATCACTGTGACATTGTTAAAGCGTTGAGTAGAAGGTTTGACCTTTATGGTGTGAGATCTCTTTTTCCATGATATTTAGACCTTTATCTGTAGGAATGACTTGTTTTTGCTGTACTCCAGAACTGTATTTTGAGATTTTGTCCATTTCATCACTTTTCTGCAAAGTTTCTCTTGCAAGGAAGGACATAGTGTATTAAAGGCAGGGTAGGTGATTTGGATTAAAGGGGGGGTGAAATGCTATTTCATGCATACTGAGTTTTTTTACACTGTTAAAGAGTTGGATTCCCATGCTAAACATGGACAAAGTTTCAAAAATTAAGTTGTACATTTGAAGGAGTATTTTTGTTCCCAAAATTCTCCTTCCGGTTTGCCACAAGTTTCGGAAAGTTTTTTTTTCGAGTATGGCTTTGTGTGACGTTAGATGGAGCGGAATTTCCTTATATGGGTCCTGACGCACTTCTGCCGGAAGAGCACGCGCTCCCGTATAGCGAGGCTGAGCAGCACAGACATTTCACTGATCAGAGCGATTCACTGATCCGAGCGAGAGCGTCGCAAAAAGTCACAAAAGAAGTGTGTTTTTGGTTGCCAGGGCAAGACAACCCTGCACAGATTACCAAAAAAAAAAAAAAAACAGCATTAAGGGACCAGTGGATGGAGTTTATTTTTATCAACGGAGTTGTGCAAGTGTTTGTGTTTGTTCCCTGCATTTCGAAGATGCTTGTTTTACAAACAAGGCCCATTTTGACGACGGATTTGCGTATCGTTTATTTCTTAAGGATGATGCAATCCCAAGGAAAAAGGGTCACGATCGTGTGTTGGAACCGCAGGCGGTGAGTAAAACTGCTTCAAATATCTCTGCCTACTTGTTAGTGCGTCCCCTCCCATGCCAGAGACCGGGTTCGAGCCCCGCTCGGAGCGAGTCGTTGCTGCTGCTGCTTTCGTTCAGTTTAAGCCTCTGGATCTGATTCTGGATCATAAATAAATGGCTGAATCTGACTGTTACCCATGGTTTGTTTTGGATGATGGCTTTTCCCTCACGGTAATGTCACAGCTTCCACATGCTCTCAACGCAAAAGCCTATTCGCGCTTGTGATTCTTTAGCCTCCGCCCACACGTCACGCCTCCAGCCGGTCGTATTTTTCCGGCAAAAATCGGTACAGACTATCTTTCTCTTATGAATATAATAAAACTAAAGACTTTTTGGATTTATGAAGGATGCAGTACTACTCTATATGTACTCAAGATTAACAGGATATTGAGTGAAAACGAGCGTTTCACCCCCCCTTTAAAAAAAACATTTGTTATGCTGGTTGTATCTCTCTTCACATCCCGATAGCAATCAATAAGTTAAGTGGTCTAAATGTATTAATATGTGTTTATATCATCTGTGGAAAGCGTAGGACCATAAAATATTAAATGTGTATCATTCTTGTCAATGAATCGTTTTATCTAAGTTTCAACAGAATGAGTTGAACTTTTGTTGCTCTGTCTGAGGAGTAGCTTCAATGTTGATTTTTAACAGTCAGTGTGAAGAATTTCTGCATGCATTAGTTCTCTACATTAATAAACACACATCATTCACCATGAGGCTGACCAGTGGGCAAAAACAAGCACATGTCAGCCCTGGGCTTAAAGACTCTTATTGCAACAGATGTTGTGAATGAGAAAAGGAAGACTTTTTACGTCTTCTCTGTGGTTCAATAAAGCATCTTTTTTCTAATGCAGAATTTCACAAACTCTCCCTTTTCAAACCCCTTTTACCCCTATCAGTCTATAGTTGGGGATCTCACAGTGTGCATGTACTGAACAGGTGGTCTCTATGTTGACCCATCTGTCCGAGAGAGAGCAGCTGTCCTGCAAACGTTGTCTTTATTACCCCTGAGTGTTTTTCTTCTAGATGTTTTCCTGTAGTCTGTGGGTTTGGGTGTTTGCTGAGGTTAGTGGGACATACTCTCCACCTGCATTATCTACTATTTATCTAGACTAATGGGTGGTGTTGGCGCAGTGGATAAGACACATGCCTTTGGTGTGAGAGACCAGGGTTCGAATCTACTGTGAGACACCAATGTGTCCCTGAGCAAGACACTTAACCCACTTAAGACACTTAGTTGCTCCAGAGGCATGCAACCTCTGACATGTATAGCAATTGTAAGTTGCTTTGGATAAAAAGCGTCAGCTAAATGAATAAATGTAAATGTAAATCTTCAGGGTGCACCCCTTCCTTTTCTAGGTGCACCATTCTGAGGATAAAAAGAGAAAGGGCAGCTTGCTATATATTTTATAAATTAGGTGAATCTTAAATTAAAAAAATTAAATTGAGTTTTTTTTCCACAATATCCTGCAATTCCATTACCATAATGCAAAAAGAAATAAAATAATAATAATAAATACGACAAATACATTTTTATCTACTCGTACTACAAAAATATTTGAAAGTAATTCTACACTATTATTCACTACTGTTAACTATAATAATTCATTAGTATTTGTAATTTATGCAGATTAGTATTAGTAATAATAGGAATTAACCAAAATTGGAGTGCAAAATACAAGTCATTTTTTGAATGCCTTTTTAGTAGCGGCAATTTTTGTAGTATATATATATATATATATATATATATATATATATATATATATATATATATATATATAGATATGAAAGCTTTAACAGTCCTTAAAAAAAAGCCTAATTTTCTCAAATTTAATAATCTCCTTAATGGTTTACCAACATTGACATTGAAGGTTGTAAAACAGCTGAACATACTTCAGCTGTCTTTTTTCTGTCTGTCTTTGTGTCAATCCCAAACACACTCGCACCAGTGGGTGAAACAGGTGAGTCTCAGTCAGCATCAGACAGCCGGGTCTTCCCTTTCATTAGGCCATCAACACCAGAACCTTCTCACACCTGTTAGCCCTCCCAGAGAGGGTTAATAAAGACTAACAAGAGTCATGGACAGATGCATAGCATGATCCAGAGTATTTACCAGTACATGCTAGTTGTTATTTGTCAGACATCCAGTATTCTGTCTTCACGATGCATTTGCTTGCACTTGATCAGATTTCCACTGGTTCAGTTAAGATAGTCATTACAACTACCGTCACACATCTACATGTGCTGCTGGTCCTCTGGGCTGTTTAGAGGACAGTGCAGTTTCCCTTCTTCTGTTGGCCAGTGGCGGCACATTAAAAATTTGGAGTAGTTTCATTGCGGCATCCAGTCTGACTGTGTTGTGCTGTCAGAATATTAACTTGTCTTTTCCTTCTTCTCTTCACCCCCCAGTCCTCCCACCGCCCATGTGCTGAAAGAGCCTCTGGAGCGTTTTCGTGGCACGTGGCCAGCCCTGGAGTGAATATGTGAAGAATTTATCTGCTTCTCTCTCTCTTTTCTCATTTGATCAATGTTCTCTCCGCTTTCCGCGAGGGAATACAGTGCTCAGCGCAGAGCGAAGGAAGAGCGCTAGACCCACAGCTAATCAGCTCATAATTAATAGAAAGAAATTAGGGTTTAAGATGAATGAGATGGTGATAGGGTTCCTCACGTGGTCTTGACACGTTCCGCTAATCAAAAGTGCTGTTTTTTTTTTCCATGTTCTTTTGGTTTCTTTTATGATTTTAAAATACTAATAACAATACTAATAATAATACAGGTTGTTATTCATTTATGCAACAATATATATTATAAAACAAAGCAATATGTATTTTTATTAAAAATCTTAAGAAATGTAAAATCCAGTTTTTTTTTTTTTTTTTTTTTTTTTTGAATGCTCTGAAGTGATTAGTGGAGATTAATTTAATTTCTTTGTTGGTCTATAGTTAGGTTGGATAATCTAGGGCACTGAGAGATAAAGTTAACATCAGTGTTTCTGTCTTGAAGGGAACAGATTTCTATTTCCAGTCACACATGTAACAATAAAACCCTCTGAGAAACCTGTAAAGGAGTGAGATGGTGTGATTTTGAACTCGATTACTATTGAAATCAATTACACACTCCATACGGTCAGAGAGAAAAAGGCAAATGGTTCCACTGAGGAATTTTTCTTTTCAGATGGTTTGAAAATGCTCCGGCTGCAGTCTTGCTGAAAACCCCCCCGAGCAGACTCTTTGGCGGACGTGAGAGTCTGGGATGACTTTTAGAGCCATGCTGCACACAGCGTGATTAACTACAGCTTGCCCGTTAAAGCCGTAGAGCTGTTGAATGACTGGATACACTATTTTTTTTTTTTTCTTCTGAAACTCTACATAGAACACTATGATGTAACTTCATAATGCTTCATTTATGAAGATACATTTCCTCATATTACTGAATATTCATCAAATAAATACCAGAGGGTGAATGGATCAATTGCAATATTAATATAAATTGCAAAGATAAGTCTTTAGACTTATCATATATTTTTTTATACTATCATCCTTATGCACCAGACATGGATAATTGACCTGTATGTAGCACTAAACCGAGGGAGACTATTAGGTCTTGAGTGAATACAGTTTTCAGCTGTCCCAGGATGGCAGCGTGTGCTAGCATAGGGCCAGGCTGGAGTCACATGGCCGTGTCTTGTAATTAATGTCCTCCAGCCAGTTGGGATTTAATTAAGACAACTGCTGCCAGATCAGTTAGCATTATTGTCAAATGTGCCTTGGATCACACTCTGTCTTGTTTTAGTATGATCTGAATGATATTTGTTTGCCCTCTCGAGTGGGATCTGGATACACACATCAACAAAGAGTCTATATTCTACACATTTGTAGCTTTATATTTTATATCTGAAGTCACTTGTAAAGTTAGCCAAGGTTTCTTGCACCACAAGCAGTTTTGTGTAAGCTTTCTGACAATTAAACTTAAACAGGCTGTTGTTCATTGCAGTTTTGGGGATCACTAGACTTCCAAAACATTCCTCACGCACAACTTTTGAAAGCTGGTGTATATAGTACGTATACGATTTCTGTTATGACCGGCTAAACTCAGTATTCTGATGTTGTTCACACTCTTTAATCATAACTGAATCAAGTCTACATGTCAAGTTTGTTATTTTTTCTCTCAGTTTGTTGGATTCTGTGTGGTTGAAGTGTCCTGTGCTGCTTTTGTACTCCGCATCAGTTTTTGCGCCCCATGACTGATAGCCTGAAGAGATGGAAAGTATGCAGTGAATTTTTTTTTTTTTCTTTTTTTTTTTCTCTACTTTGGAGTAGCCTCAGCTGATGAGCTCAACAATCCATATCACTTAAAGTTCCAGCTCTGAGTGGAATGTAGAGAACCACATGCATCCAGATCTCTGACTGCAGAGTTATTCTCTGAGTGAAAAATGGAGAGCATGGGGTTAACTTAAGGCAGCTTAAAAGGGAGCATGACTCATCACACACTGATTGCCATGTTTGGCACCCGGAGCAGCTCGCTCTCACCTCCATGTGGACTTGATTACCTCAGTGAAAAAGGGAGAGAAAGATTCAAACACATCCCTGGACTCGGAGGGGTATTAATGAGAACATTATTTCAGGACAGGTTGCTTCAGAGTTTATTTTTAGGGAGATGACCGCTCTGATTTTGTTATAGTTGTGACTTAAACATGCAAAAAAAAAAAAGAAACGATCAAGACTTTTTTTTATTGTTATTATTTATTCAAGTTTTCTGTTTTGATTTTGAAAAGGTACTTTCAAGTTAATTAGAAAAGCAGGTAGGTAGTTGGTTTTATCTGTTAGATATTTATTTAGATTAATGTATTTTATCATAATAAATTAGGTACATAACACATAAGCTAGATACAGTCAACACTATGGTACAGTGCTATGCCATACCATTAACATGATTACAGAATTCAGTTGCACATGCCAGATGCACTTTTGTGTTATGGCTCATTATCATACATCAGGCAATCTACTGCTTAGTCTCATTATATTTTATTTATTTACACAAGTGATACTGTTTACAACCGTTTGTAATCGATTGCAAAATCTGTTTTTGCTAAAATCTCAAACTATAAACTACCTCTCAGTATGTTTACTGGTCAGTGACTACTCATTGTATTGGTTTCATGTGTGTTTAAAAGGAGTATTCATGTTGGATGATGATTATGTGTTAGAAAGTAGGATAGATGATTCCCATCTCATGGATATCAGTGTGTATTCCTCTGTATTTTTATATAATAATGTTTCAAGGAGTCCTAATCCTGGAGACCTGTAAAGTGCCAAAGAATCCACTGCACACAGTCAGTGCAATGTATAAGTTTTATGGTCCAGAACAATCAATATTCTAATGTGTACTTGATCAATGGATCTGGTTTCCTGAGTTTACCGAATAACTATATCTCCCCGAAGCTCAACCCAGTAGGCTCTTGGTCTTTGTTACAGAAACACCTAATTTAACATTTGATTGTTATGAATAATCTTCAGAAGAATCCACAAAATAAACAAGAAGATTCTGAGTGACCTCAGAATGACCTATATATATTGTTTTAAAATCTAAAAAACTAAAGCGGCACATACATAACTTTTTACAGCACAAACGATTGAGACTATTTTGCTGATGTTTTGCGTTGGGTGGGGGGCCAACTTCAGAGTCAACCTCTCCTCCAAAGATTTTGTGATGTCTAAACTAAAGAATGGAATAATTTATGATGGTTCTTTCTACGGCACAAAACAGCACAAATTGAGCACGAACAAAATGCACTGGTTTGGGGCGATTTGGACGGCATGGGGTTGCCATGGATTCACTTTCCAGAATCCAAAGTGTTATTTCTAAGGAAGAGGACAAGATACAATGTTTATCAGCAGTGTGTAACAGCACAAATCGAGCACAAACGAGCGGCACCATTTTGCAACGATTTGGACCATATGGGGTGGACAGTTCTGTAAGTTAACTTAAATTTTTTTTTTTATGTTTAAGAGGGGATCGTAGTTGCAGTGTTTCTTTCAACGGCACAGACAAGCACAAATCTAGCACAAACGAAAGACACTGGTTTGGTGCGATTTAAATGAGGTGGGATGGAGAGTGGCGTCACTGAATTATATTTATTATTTCTAAAGGAGGGGATATAGATAGAATGTTAATTTAGATAGAATGTAAACGTTTAAGCAGAAACAAACGACACAGTTTAAATGCAATTTAGACCAAATGGGGCGGAGAGTGACGTCACAGCTCCGGAATTAAAATTGCTTTATCTGCGAAGGGAAAATAGATAGACTGTTTGTTTTAACGGCACAAATGAATGACACCGGCTTGGAGCGATTTGACTGACATGCGGTGAAGAGTGACATAATGCAACCAAAAAAAATTGTTCAACGGCACAAACGAATGGCATAGTTTTGGAGATTATTTCCTTTTATGGGGTGCCAACTTCACGGAGGTCTATTACTGGGATGAAAAATTACTTGGACCTTGATATAGGATTTTTTCATACGTCCACTCTTACCATCTGTTATTGACCCAGCTGTTAGGCCTCATCTTTTTCCATGACTTTTCTCTCCTCTGTCCGAACATTTCCTACATGATATTAAAAGATTTAAGGATTATGGGCTTAGCGTCACTGAAGCGCTAAATCCTGCTTTTGCCAGTTGAAATCTGTTAGTAAGCTGAGTGACAGAGCACCGAGAGCGACCTGGGTTTTTTTAGTTGACCAGGTCAAGAGCAGAGGCTTCTCGGCAAAAGAAAAACATATGATTTTGTTTCCATGTCATAAGGCTATCCTGTTGATCCAGATATTCTTTGCTTGATTTCAAAATAAGTTAATTCATTAGGTGTCATGAACTAACAATGAACTTTTCAGCATTTATGTGTACACAATAATGTTTATTTTTAAATACCCAAATGTTTGTTGTTAAAGAGATTGTTCACTCTAAAATGAAAATTGCCTCACCTTTTTTGCTCACCCTTGTGTCATTCCAAATTGGAATTAATTACTTTTTTCTTTAGAGCAAAAGAAGATATTTTGAGATCATTAGTAACCAAAACTGTTGGGTTACGAACATTCTTTAATATGTCGTCTTCTATCTTCATCACACAGGTTTGGAATGACATGAGAGTGAGTAAATATTAATAATGACAGAATTTTCATGTTAATTCGTAATGTTAAAAGTAGGGCCGGGACTCGATTAAAAAAATTAATCTAATTAATTAGAGGCTTTGTAATTAATTAATCGAAATTAATCGCATTTTAATCGCAGATAAATATTTGACCTGAGAACAGTGAGAAGTAATTTTTTTTCACATGGATTTATAGTATACCATTAAATAATGACTGTATACATAAGCTTAAGCAACAAAATATTGTTTACTTTTGTTCAGCCAAGTCTAGCAGACCAGTGCAATTTTTGCCATGAAGTGTAGCAATAGCATATCCAGAAACAATTTAGAAATAGTACAGTTCAGAAATTCAGGAAGCTTATTGGTGCTGGAACCTTCTGTAAAGTGTTTTTTTAAGTAAAACACAAGACTGTCAATTACATTCAGAACATTGGAAACACTGACTATTAGAAAACATCTCTCTGTTGCTTCAGAGGCCATAACATACTAAGTCCAACTCGAATAACCTTGGCCAAAACAATAAAGAGTTCAACATAAACTGTTGCACCAACAAAATAATACATAGTTCAACATAAAGTGTAAAGTCCACGCTAGCTGCTATATGTGTTGCGTTGAGGTGATACTTGAGACTCGGATGTGCTGCAGTGATATGCGAACGCTAGTTGGTGCTTCAGTATAATCGGTCCGCCGAAACGCATCCAGTGAGAAACGTTCCGCGGTGCAAAAATAAGTTATTAAAAATGCGGGATTTTTTTTTCTGTAATTAATTAATCTTAGTTAACGCGTTAAAGTCCCGGCCCTAGTTAAAAGTGTTAATTATGCAAAATAGGACATGTACGCAAGATGAAAAATGCTGTAAAAGTATTGTTCAGTATTTCATAATGATGCATGAACCAATGATATCAAATTAAACCTTATTGTAACTGTAAGAAATTATTTGATTATCTAATGCATAAGGAAAATATCTCTGATATTTTGGCAAGTTTGGCAGCTGATACAAGAAGGCCACAGTCTAACGTGTATGTTTCTGCTCAGCAGATGAAAATTACACACTATTTGTTTTCTATCTGGGACCAAATTGTTTATGTTCAAAAATAGTGCACTGATATGTTTTATTTATTTATTTTCATACAAAGCTGCGCCAGTAAAACCTAGTGGTGTCACCATTGGTTGTTTGCTTGTCACATTATTCAGAGCAATGGTTACACTTGGTGAGACATGTTTGGCAACATTTACAAGCACAAAGACAAAAACTGTATTTTACAAATGGTCTTTACTTTCACGTTGTTGTAGCAACACCCTGTCACTAACAAACAACTCCTTGCCACAGAGGGTTTTATTTGAGAATTCAGATCAAACTCTGCCAGACTGCATGCTTGAATCATTGTTTTGCTCCTCAGTTCCTTAATAATGACATACAGGCCCTTGCTGTGGTTGCTACTATGGGATTTCTCCCAAGCTTTACTTGCTATGTGAAAAGCCACAAAATCTCTCAACTCTTCCAAACCAGAGGTGGAGAAACTAACTTTGGCTTCTGACTTTAAATGTTTCGACCAAATCCCAGATAGTCTGAGAAAAGACTATTTGTTTCCTTTCAAGTCAATCAGTCCCATCTCTTCAGATGGATGGACGGGGCCAAGTCACCATGGAGACAAGTTCAAAAAAATATAGGGTGTTCCGCATTTTCAGGGATCTTTTTAATAGTGGCCCTCTGTTTGGATCCCAACTCATTCAGACTTGTAGTTTGGTTTCAGTGGCCTGTGCGTTCTCTTTCGAGGATTGGATTTCACCACAGAGCTCCTCTCCATGGTTACTTTAGAAAAGCCTCCACAGGCTGAAGGACTAACCCTTTGCCTGCCATTTACATCACTACCACATATACTGAAGTTATTTACTTAACGGTTGTGGGCATATTTAGCCTCTTGTTTATTAATTGATAATGTCTTTTAAATTCCCACTCAGTTCCCGAATTTGAATTGAGGTAGAATATAAGAAGCAGAATTGTAAAAACTTACTGGAAAAAAACGATATATATGAAAAATGCCAAATATTGACCGATATATCGGCCTTGGCAATATATATATATATATATATATATAGGTCGACCACGAGGGACCGATAAATAGAAAGGACAGATGGAACAATAGATTGGACAGAACATTACATAGCTACGAATGGATGGAATGACCGATAAATGGAACGGACGAACAGAATGATAGAATGAACAAACAAAAGACAGACTGACAGAAATTGTATTTAATCAATTAATCTTTCTGGACCAGTGTGGAAGAATATTTATTTCCCTGAATGTATTACATTGTATTACATTCCAGCGAATTGCTTTTTCTGTCAGTCCAGTTGAACTTCCTGTGCAGAGTGGCCATTTAAACTCAAATTCAATCTTATTAGGGAGCCAATTCTTAATTCATCATTCATGCTTGTTCGACTTAGTATATCAACCCATCTGAGTTTGCTTTAATAGACCTTAAATTAACTTTTCATGCTCTACCGGTCCAATTGGGAACAAATGAGAGACATGGGCCAAAAGAGAAAAAAAAAAAAAACATCAGTGAGCTCATGCCACTCTTCAGTCAGCAGGTTTATTTTGGGAAGGCATTTGAGGAGGCATTCTTTAGGGGACTTCCCAGCTTGCCTGATTTAGCCCTGAGGGAGGGGTCCTAACGGCGAAGCTTGTCCCAGCCTCGTCTCTGAGTCCCACAGACCTGTCAGCTACGAGGACACCTCAGACTCAGAGGAATCTTTGGAGGAGAACAGGAGTAGACAGGAGTAGGAAGACTCCTTGCGGGTGGAGGTTCGGAACACGCAGAAATGACACGTGACGTGTAAGTCTCCAAGAAAGTGGTCGATTGAGGCCCTCAAGATCTAGTGGACATGTAGAGCATTTATTTTAAATGAATTCTGGATATATCTGTAACATGATGTATTTACTGATAACTAATCTTGGTGTTCTCTGAAGTCTGGGTAAAAATAGATACTGTACCCTCTGACTTGTGCTGCTTAGGTTATAACTTGAGGTAAAAGTGACTTGAGGTTATCGCAACAGCAAGTCAGTATTAAACTCAAGTTCAACCACCTTATGTTAAAGTTAGGATGAATGGAGGGACCAGCCTAATTATTCTGAGCCCAGAGATGGGTGTGGAGCACCAAAATAGAGAACATTTATTAATGTGTTCAAAGGTTACAGTAGCTTATACAGTATGGACAATATAATACTTGGATCAATGACATGACACTATAAATAAATTAGATATCATTAATTAACAATTATTATTATTCTTTATCGTCATCATCATACTCTTATTAGTAATTTTTATTTATTAATCTGATTTTCAGTAGTGGAATCTTTTATAGTTGGCCAAATGAAAGTCATTATGGTGTAATAAGGCACATTATATTTTTATAGTACAGATCTTTCTTGTGTTTGTCCTTACATGTGCAATGAATCAATGAATTCTAATAGTCTTGGTGGCGTAGTTTCTCCCCACACAGCCAGCTGGGTTTTGATGTTTTTGCTGAACTGTACTCCTGTGTTCAGCAATAAATTAGCAACTCACCAGCATGTGCATGTGCCCTTAACAGATGGGGAGTGATGTGGCGTTTTTTTTTTCTTTCTTTCTTTTCCTCAGTGTCTATGTAAATTTGCTCAGCTGTGTAGTCAGAGACAGGTTTTTCTGTATACAGCTCGAAAGAGTATTCAGGATCACAGTATTGTGTGATTTGGAGGTTTTTCCTTGGCACTGTTGCCTTTTTGTCACTTGGGTTACTAAGCCACTTTTTTCTGTAAAGCTGTTTTGAAGTATAATGTGCATTGTGAAAAGCACTTTGCAAATACAACTTGTTTTCAACTTGATATTTGACAGTCATCTCTGTCAAAGTGGTTTCTCACAGGTATTGCATTTACAAGTGTTTACAATCGCCCTGATGCTTTTGTTTGGTGTGTAATGTAGCTGCAAAAATTATTTTTATTTTTCCCTTCCACATTTTTGTTTAAGCGTCCATAGTACTTTGATTTCCTTGTTTTACCTATAGACCATCTATTGTGTGCTTAAATGTTTTGAAATTGTGTGCTATCTATGGTAGTTTATTTCTTGGCCTTGTGATATTATATAATAGGATTCAGCTGCATTTATTTATATATGCTAAAAAAGGATCTAAATATAAAATCAGTTGGTTTACGGTTTAACACACTGATGCAGCAGGCATCTGGCATATGCAGTCATTATAGTTTACAGAGCTGATTGAAGTGTTTGTTGAATAAGTCACCTGGACCCACCGTATGTGTTTGTTTGGGAGATTGATGCTCCGTATGCGTCTGTGTGTCTGTGCTGCAGTAAATCATTAGCAATTCCATGTCTGTCCTCCATGGTCTAATCCAGTCTCTTTCTACCCCTCAGCATAGCTGGCATCCCAGTGCAGTCGTCTGTAAGCTTAAAATCTCAACTCGTGACCTCTTGCTATTTAAGGGATAGGTCATGAAATTTTCATTTTTGGGTTTAAGTCGCAAATACTGTGTCTCTGTACACAAAACCCTAGTGTTTAGGGAAGAACGAGTGAATTTCTTCAGTGCCGCAGTACTTCCCTCCATTTGTTATTCTGAGGAGGATGTGTGGTACTGATCTGGGGATTTTCTGTCTGTCTGCTTCTGAGAGTGCAGAGAAAACGGGAGCCCTGTGGCCTTCTGCTGTTCTTTTTGCACATTTGAAGGGCACAGTATTTATTCATTCCTCCTCTTTTTTTTTAAACGAAAGTGAAAATTAAGAACTGGTTATTTAGGGCTCTATGAAATCAGTTGTATTTTTTTCCAAATTCAGTTTTTTCAGTTTAAATTTTTTGGATTCCGTTTTTTTCTGTTTTAATTTTTCTCAATTCCTTTTTAATGTTTAAATGAAATTGTATTAATCAATAAGCATGTAAATTAATTAACCAATTAATAGAGGTCGACCGATATTGGATTTTGCCGATACCGATAGCTAGGTTGGACCACACTGGCCGATACCGATTAATTAACCGATAGTTTTTAAAATGGATACTGAAAAAAAATAATAATAAAAACTTAATGTGCTTTTTTTACAAAAAGTAGTGGTAGTAATAGTAGTAGTAATAATAATAATAATAATAATAATAATAATAGTAATGTTGAAATTACCACACTCTAATAGCGCCCAATGAAATCTGTTTGAAATTTGATTTTTTTTTTCTAAATTCCATTTTATTTATTTCCAAATTCTGTTATAACATTTTTCTGGATTCTGTTTTTTCCATTTTAATTTTTCTCCACTCTTTTTAATAATTAATAACAATAAGTTTATTGATCATAAAGTAAGTCTAATTAAATAAAATCATGAAACTTACACATTTTAAAATCAGTTATAAAAGTCTAACAAAAATTACATGATTAGGGCCCTAGGAAATGTTTTATTTTTTTCTCACCATATTTTTTTTATTGTCACCAAATTCTGTTTTAGCATGTCTAATTATATGAATGCATAAAATTAGGGCCGGGACTCGATAAAAAAAAATTAATCTAATTAATTAGAGGCATTGTAATTAATCGAAATTAATCGCATTTTAATCGCATATAAATATTTGACCTGAGAACAGTGAGAAATAAAAAAAAATTTCACATGGATTTATATTATACCATTGAATAATGACTGAATACATAAGCTTAAGCAACAAAATATTGTTTATTTTTGTTCAACCAAGTCTAGCAGACCAGTTCAATTTTTGCCATTTAAGTGTAGCAATAGCATATTTAGAAACGATTTAGAAATAGTACATTTCAGAAATGCAGGTAGCTTATAGGTGCTGGAACCTTCTGTAAAGTGTTTTTTTTAAGTAAAACACAATACTGTCAATTACATTCAGAACATTGGAAACACTGACTATTAGAAAACATCTCTCTGTTGCTTCAGAGGCCATAACATACTAAGTCCAACTCTCAATAACCTTGGCCAAAACAATAAAGAGTTCAACATAAACTGTTGCACCAACAAAATAATACATAATTCAACATAAAGTGTAAAGTCCGCGTTAGCTGCTATATGTTTTTCGTTGAGGTGATACTTGAGACTCGATGTGCTGCTGCGGTGATATGCGAACGCTAGTTTGTGCTCCAGTATAATCAGTCCGCCGAAACTCATCCAGTGAGAAACGTTCCGCGGTGCAAAAATAAGTTATAAAAAATGCGGGAATTTTTTTTCTGTGACTAATTAATCTTATTTAACGCGTTATTTTTTTGTGTAATTAATTAATCTGAATTAACGCGTTAAAGTCCCGGCCCTACATAAAATAAATTAATTTCTTTCTTTTTTTCTTAAAGAAGCTAAATGATTTTTCCCCTCAAATTCTGTGTGTATTTACATTTTTATCGTTATCAAATCAAGGCATGAAACATAAATTTTATTTGTCTTCTTAATAGGGCTTGGGCGTCGTGACGTCATTACTTGGCGTGGCCACCACGTTGACAGCCTCCTTTACTGCTACTCGGGCTACTGCGCAATGTTTAGACATACTCCCTCTCATCCGTGTGTCTTAATTTGATTAATTAAAAATCTATTTCAACCATGGTAAACCGTTGCTGTATTGTGGGGTGTAAATAGCGCAACATATAATCGCCATGGGGAAAACAAAATGAGAATGGATTAACTTTACACCGCTTTCCTGCTTGGAGGCGTGACGGAGACCATAACATCTGAATATTAATTTATATAGCTTAAGTCAACATTGAAAATAAGGGAAATTTCTTGGGTTACTCATTCAAAATACAGGAAATTTCAACATTCATTTTTGTTGCTATCCCTCTGCTGACATAAAAAAAAAATTCGAACTACAAAACTGCTGCATTAACTAACGTTAAGCGATTTGTGAAGCTAGGTCTAACGTGACTTTAGTTACAGATTGGTGTGAAATCGTTCTCTCACAACAACCAAGCTATCTTAAAAAGCCCAACATCATGCTAAGGTTGCTTTCAAGTAAGCAAAACGATGCTTTGAAAACAGCTGTTTCGCTGGAAGGGCAAGGAGTAGCAACAGGACAACAGCACAGAGACTTGACAGGTCCGATTGAAGAGCTAACGGGATATTTTACAGGAAAATACCCATCCATTTGTGAACTGTACATGAGACTTCAATGACTTGTAGCTTCAGAACTATTCTGAAGTGTAGGCGCTCACAAAACAAACAAGGTAGCCGAAGATATCTATTATGCAAAAGTGTGGCAGCAAGTCTCCGTCGGTACTCCACTATTTGTTGGGAATTTCATATGGATCTAAACCGTTAATAGTGCCGATTTTGTCCACATACCTGGCATCCATATTTAGCGTATCCCTATAAATCCCACAACCTTTTCACGATTTTACCATCTTTTCTCTTTCTCCTAACTCTGCTTCTTCTCGTTCGACTTGATGAATGTTTACATTCGCGAGGCTGCCAGCAGGACCGCCACGTCCCAGAATGCAACGCGGCGCCCAAGCCCTATTACTTAAAATTAAGCAAACTTTTTTTTTGCAAAAAAGGGGGTCTACTGTTAAAATTAAAACATGGAAGAAATGTTGTGTGATTATTCCTTAAAAAATAATGTTTGTTTCATTTTAGTAGTAGTAGTAGTAGTAGTAGTAGTAGTAGTAGTAGTAGTAGTAGTAGTAGTAGTAGTAGTAGTAGTAGTAGTAGTAGTAGTAGGCTATGTACATTCTACTGAACAATAGATTTCAAAACTGGACTTTTATTTTGATGGGTTTCAAAATAAATGAATACCTTTACAATTCTGTGCATGTTATATGATGCTTTTGCTCAAATAAAATGGTCTTATGCTCACGAAGTGACTCTCAGAGCAGTTCTGAAGATGTTGTTCATGTGTTTTCATCCTCATTTAGTGAGACGGCAGACGCTGAAATCAACGCGAATGTCACACGTGCTTCTGTGTATGTAATAAAGGAAACAGCACTTCTGCGCCATTCATTAACACAGACACGCTTAACATGCAGGATTCTTATTTAAATAGACTTTTCCGGCTTAATATGTACAGATATTAGTCCATATCGCGATTTGATGTAAGTGCAATGACCTCCTTTTGATTAATTAATTCAAAATTTGACAAATTCCGTGACATTGCGTGTTAAACTTTAAATTCCGTTTTTATGACTGGATTCCGCGATTCCGTCTGCGTTTTCTGCATCGCGGAAATCATAGGGCCCTAGTTATTATATAGAACCAGTTCTACTTAAAATTGCTGAAATTGAAATCAGATTTGTTAAAAACATCATGATCCTTTTCTTTAGTGAAAGTATGCACAACGTAATGATGAATCAGTATGACATCTTGACTTTTTATCAAGCTGTTTAGTAGTGATCATATATGGTAATCTGTTGGTGAGCTCTTAACCTTTAGTAAGCTTTTACCTATAAGTGTTAGTGTGAGAGCTCTGCTGTCAGCACTATTCTGAGCTCCGTTTAGTCTAAGGCTGGATGAGTCCTATCCTCACTACTTGAGATGATTCATGGCCTTTCTACTGCTAGGGGGAAATACTGTTGAATTGACTTCATAGGAATTCAAGTTATAACTCAAATTCAAAAAAAGTATTGTGTAAAGCAATCATCAAAACCATGAATAAGCTGCAAGATTAAATGAATGCTTCATGCCTATTGTAGCATTGCGTAAAGATTTTTTCATGTGACATTGAGATGGTTTGAGTGCTCTTTGATGTCCTGCTTGGAGCCAGACCCTAGCAGTCAGTCAGTCTGTCTATCTCTGCTGTCACATGTATTAGAATATAGCTGCATCCTGGCAGGTTGTTGCTAGGGGCAGGATAGAGTGCTTGCATATGTTTAGGCATTCACATGGTTTTGCATTTCAGATTTGAGCAGCTAAAGATTTGGATCACCGTTAAAAAAGTAGTTTGCACAGTTTTAAAAATGTATTGATTCTAATATTTATTTTTAATTACTACATTAATACCCAGTGCATTTTTTATATTTGTTATATTAGATTTTTTAAATACATTTTTACTCTGTCCAGATTTCCAATGTTTTTAATTATTATTATTATTTAACTAATAATTTCTATATTTTTTTATTGACACAGTATGAATTGCTATAAAAACTATTGATTTGGTCCCGTTTTTCGGGCTTTTTTTGAAGCTTTGATTGTGTTTACAGTGTGCAATATAACATGTGTTCATGTTTCGCGTGTAAAAAACACAGTATTTTTTACAAAATTCACCTATTTGTATGTCACTATTATATTATAAACCAACACACTATTATTTTGGAGCCTTATTTTATGTGTCCATCTTTAAGTAATAAAGAAAACTTATGGCACTTTTCCACTCCATGGTATGACTCGTCTCGGCACGGCTCGGCTAGCGTTTCCACTCCAGTTTCGTATTGCTTTAGAGTAGGCGGGATTATTCATGTGTCGGTGGGGCCGAGAGCCATGGGAATGGAGCGAGGCTGGTGGAGTCAATGAGAATGAGCGACACCTGCCCCACTCACCAGTATTGAGTCCCGCGGAGGAGCTCCGGAAGGATAAAAGGAGCAACGACATTGAAGGACGAGGGAGGACCAGGCCTGGGTTTTATTTCGTGTTTTGGTTTGTGCGAGGGGCTGTCGCGCTGTTTATTTATTTTTTATTAAAGTTTCATTTAAATGTCTGCCTTTTCCTGCCTCCTCCTTTCCGACTCACAAACGTTTTTAACTTTGTTACAATATCATTATAGTTGTGCCACCTCTACTGCCACGACGCCTGAAAAAAGTTTTTATTCCACATTGCCCCATCAAGCTCTCACTGGATCCACTGGTCGGCTAGCAATTAGAGGAACTTCTGTAATTCCTCAACAGAGACAACAAAACCATTTTTTGTTTTTAAAACAGGGCGCACTCGTTAAAAACTGTTGCGTTCGATCCTTTGCTGACTGTGCTGATTTAAATCTAGCAGTTCTGTTGTGTTTGTGTCACAAGTTCAGTGATGCAGGTAGTGAAGATTATCTATGTGCTTATCTGATTAACCACTGTGACTTTCTATGGAGAAAAGAGGACACTCATATAGTGTCAAAGTATTTTTCGGAAAGGGATAAGCCCAGACTTGGTTCTATGACTGTTTTCGCCACCGCCTGCAAATGCATAAAGCTTGAAACGGCAGTGCCAGGCCTCCTGCGGACATGAGGTTTATAAGCAGAGGTGTTGCATGCATCCTCCCATGCACCATGTGTTCCACCAATGCCGGGCTCAAGGTTTCACACTCTCAGCCTGACCTGACTACACCACCCACTCGCGGGAACCTGGTGCTTCCAGGTGGCTCTCTCAGTGCCTGACAAATCTGGGATGTGGCACGCCAATTGCTGTCTACGTGAGACTCCAAAGGTCTACGTTAGCTGTTGTAATTGATAGCATGTTGGCCTACTGCTCTCAGAGCCAAAGTAGCTAATTGATTCCTGCATAATTGCGCTTCTCTCTAAACGTGAGAGTCTGTTGTGAGTATGCTTGACGTGCACGTTTGCTTGAGTGAATTACATTCATTGGTCTGAAAATGTTGAAATGCAATGCCATCAATGAAATGCAAAATGAGAGTGAGCATTACCTGCTTTCAAGAACTGCTTTCATGGTATTGAGGCAGTATACAGCATATAATAATTTTGTATTGTATATACAAAATATACTCTATATGTGGTTGAGCAGTTGGGAAGTAAAGATATAACAGTCCTCCTTACGTGTAAATGTCATTTGATTGAATTGTTTAATTTGTTAGTATTTATATAATTATTTATTAACATTATAATATTTTAACACAGATGCAAATATTGTAGTATATAGTACTAATTTAATAATAGTCATACTACTACTACTACTACTACTACTACTATTACTATCATTAATAATAGTAATACATACAAAAGTAACTTTAATACAAATTATCAGAATACTTATAATTGGTATTGGCTGCTGAAAGCTATATATATTGACAGCCCTGCTGAGAAGCACCAAAGTCACATCACTTAATCTTGCTGTCCACTCGTCCCGTCAGTGATGATTGATTTGGGTGGGTCCTTGACCGGCTCTGTCCTGGCGTCAGCGCCTGAGTGATTAATTGCAGAGTTTACAGGCTGGACGCTTGGAGTGTGACCGTGCATTATGATCAGGCATCTGTGCAGTCAGCCCAACCCTCAAAAATGACCAGGCCCTTATTCTACACCTGGCCCGTCACTCACACCCATCTGTTCCTGTGGAGACAGGCCAGACAATCGCAAACCACAGGTCTGTGCCATACACCAAACCACATGATCTCAGAGTGCATCTGTCACGTTTCACCAGTTTTATTTTACTGTTCAGGAATTCTGCAATAATATATGTTTATCATTTTAATTGATTTGTCTTCATTGCTCATTGCCTTGAGCAGCTGAAACTAAGCTGTAGTCAATGTTCTGGTCAAATCATTCCCTAGTTTTTAAAGGTCCGCTACCTCACAAAAATTGTTTCAATTTAAAGTCATAATATATAAATGTTTGATAGCATGGTACATTTTTTGTAATGATACTGTCTTTCTCTACTGAGTGTCTAAAGCCCCAAAACAAGATCCATTCAAGTCATGGGACTTCTTTCTAACTACACAAGCTCAGTTTTGGGTGTTGTCTAACAAAAGTAAAAATAAAACTTATTTCATGGCACTGTAAATTAAAAGGCTGCTTTATTATTTAGCACTTAATTAGTAGTTATTTAGTAGTTATTCGTGAGGCCTAACAATGTGCAGTACATTTCCTAGAATGAAATATTGTAATTGGTATTGAAGTGAAATAACATAATATTTTCAGGCATATCATCCAGCCCTAGGCGCTTAGAAAATAATCTTACGTGTTCAAAGATAACTCAGTATTACAACTTAGCCTACTTTAGAATTAGAATTCGAACACATCTGGTTTAATTGCACAACATCTGAAGGTAACTCCAGTGCCTCCTTCAGTACTGAGGTCTGTTGCCATCCAAGCGCTCACATTTTACATAAGTACTTAAAGTACGTTTGTGACCTGAGAGGTCACATAAGGTGTTTTCTTCTTTTGGATTGCCTCCAATCTATTCTCAATCATTAAATATTTAGCTTATCATCCTATTGAAATGGAGCAGCACAGAATAAAGAGAGGAGGGTGGGGGGTAGGAAAGACCAGAACGAGGGGGAGAGAGAGAGAGAAAGAGAGAGAGACAGGGCGAGAAAAAGCCTGCTCAGTTGAGCAGTATTAACACAGCGTAGCAATTTCATCTTCCCAAACGTGATCTCCTTTAACAACTGTGAGCGCTCAAATGCTTGTTGCCAGGTTACCATCCAGCACTGTGAAAAACGGGATTGTGTATGCAAGCAGCATGGAGAAACATCGCTGACTTGCGCCCGTCTCAAAATAATGAATCACCAATGTATTCAGGATAGGAGGAACGCGATGAATATGCGAGTGTGATCAGGATCGAATCCGCAGCGTCGGAGCCGGGGGAAGCCATGCAGCTCCAGTCTGCAGCACAATGCAAGGTGTCCGGCTTCATACTGAATGAAAGATGCACCCTGTCTTCAAAAATGGAAGTCCACCGGTATGTACGCACACAGGCTTCATGGATTTATTTTCCTGATACGAGCAACTGTTGCATCCTTCAATATATTGTTGAAATGCATTGTTTAGGTTCTCGTCGGTTTCATTTCTGCTTCATCGTTGGTTGTTTGGGTTTGTGGGGTTTAATAAAGCAATGCTCTATTGTAATTATGGAGAATGTGAGCTGCTTTAGGAAGTTTGGTGGAAAATGTTTTCGGTAAGATTAGCTCTAATAGCTCCCTGTGGAATGGATGGGAGATTCACAAATTGGCCTATAAAACCGGTGGCAGGCTACCAACATTTGCGCTCTGCAAAATCACTCATCAAACATTGATGGCTAGTTTATCCCATAACACAAATATTGCCCTACAGACCGTATTAAAGTTCGTTTTTGTCCTCGTTTTACTGATAAGGGTTCTCAGCCAAATTAAATTGGGTTTCTCTCTTTCAATAAGTGCTTAAAAGTCTTTGGAGGAAAGGTGTTTCCCTATTTAGCTGCTATGAATGGTGTGTTTAATAGACCATGCTGCCATTCACTGTCATGTCTAACAAGTATCACTTATGATGTTCTCAAGGGGGAACCTCCATACATGCAAAAGGATTGGTGTGAGAAGTCACTGTGTTCTTCGGGTGTGAATAGCAGCTCAGTCGGGGGAAAACATGTCACTGTCAACACTCACCTGGTACTTTGTTAAAATTGAATTGCCTTATGTATTATGTAAACACCAGAATGACCTGAGGCTCTCCGAAAACCAGGTTTGTACTGTGGTGAGGTGTTGGTGGTAGTTTTCTCTAGAATGAAAAGATTCTTTGAAATTCGTTGTTTAGCAGATGTTGATGTTTTGCATTACTGTGCTGAGTAACACCTGCCATGCCGATCCGGTTTTGAGTCAGGGCTGCTCATTCTTAAGATTTTTTTTTTTGTGGTTAACACTATTGCTTTGGAAACATTCACTCCACTTTAAATGCATGCAAAACGTGTATGTTTTTAGTTTCTGTATATGTATTTTTAGACATTTATGTATTTATGATAATTTTTTAAAATAGTAATAACTATTTTAAACATATATTTAAATACATTTCTGAAATGTATATACTTAATATGCACACATTATTATTATTATTATTATTATTATTATTTGCATTTAAAGCGAAGTGTTGCCAAAAAAAAGTTATCTAGCATTCCCAACTCAGTAGTAAAAAAGTATTTAAATATTAAATAACACAATATTTTTACGAGGTGGGAATGCAAATGTTTGTGTTGGCAACACTTCAGTCCACTTTAAATGCAATCAAAAAGACAAGTGTGTGTGTGTGTATTTATATATTTAAATAGAATATTATTGTGCACTTTCCATTCATATCTAGAAAGGATGGAACATGGTTTCAGAGGGCAATGTTAGCTTGGCATATCAAACTATTCAGTGGTTTAATGACAGGGGTTTTGTGTGGTTGAAGTTGTGGTTTCCAAGATGCTGTCTAAGGTCACAGTAATTATTGTCAGCTTGAGTTAAAATTTTAATTGGAAACCTATTTAGAGTAAAAATGTATTATGATTTAAAAAAAATCTAATATTTCTTAGACTTTGTAAAGCCATCCATCTGGCTTTACTACACAACCATGAACATCTTGAATGTCCTACATGTCAAACTGTGTGGATTATACCCGACACACTGCTTAGATAAAGATGACAGATGGCAGCTGTCAAAGTGAAAATGTATTTAGGATAGCAGTATTTTGCTGATGTTCTTTAGTGGCCAGTCAAACAAGGATGCCTGAAGGAAAAAGGAATAGATTTGTGCTAGAGTAGATATTGGGTAGAACAGCCCTTTCTTTGAAGAGTTTCGGTGTCAGGTCAACATTCTCTGACTTAAAACGTGTCTACCTTTTTAATTGTTGAAAAGTGTTTGAGTATGTTTACATGTACAACAATAATTGTATATTAACAAGATTAAGACCATACTCTGATTAAGAATCTCCAATGTAAACAGATTTTTGATTACCTTAGGAGCTGTTCACATGTCGCGCCTAAAATGCGTGGAAACGCTAGCAGCGCTGCTTTCTCCTTCTTTCCAAAACGCTCGGTACTTGCGCTCCCGCTGTGTCTGCTGTTGCTAAGTAACCATGACTTGCGCTCTCCATGACGACGCGGAAGTATCAGCAAAGGATAAATGGATGTCCAGCACTGAAAATTGCTTACAGTAGCTCTGCTAAATTTACACTACATTTACTTAAAAATGTCTATCCCTGTACAACGATGATCAGCTGTTCCTCTATCTTGGCTGAGCTTTCAGTGTTATAGAAAGGATGATTGGTTCTTGTCACATGACCTGTGGTGCGCTTGCAGCATTCTGAGAAGTTGAGATGTAGAGTTGAAGTCTGAGAAGTAAATCGCTTCAATAACCACCAGTGTGGAGCATCTACCTGGATGATGCGACAGCAGCCATATTGCACCAGATCGCCCACCACACAAGCTCATTGGTGGAGAGGAGACAGAGTGATAAGGCAAATCAATGTATGGGGATGGTTAGGAAGCCATGATGGTCAGAGGCCAATGGGCAAATTTGGCTAGAATGCCAGGGTTACACCTCTACTCTTTGTAGGGGATTTTTGTACTGGGATTTTTAATGACCACATAGAGTCAGGACCTCGGTTTAAATTCTCATCCGAAAGACTGGTGTGGAACCTTAATCACACTAATACTGTCCTGTAGGATTTTTCACCGCATTTTCTGACGGGATACACACTAACAAAAGAGCATGGATTCAAGCAAGAAGGCATATTTTTATCCATTGTTAAAAGTGTCCTATTATGCTTTTTAACCATTTTTGAATTTTAGTCAGTGAGAAGTATGTATTTTTTGGCCTTTTAAAAAGGTCTACAAAGTTAGAAAACTCAAAGTCAACTCCAAAGGGAGATTCATCATTTTTAAGGTTTTTCAAGAACTACAATGAACGGCTCGTTTGGACTACCGCATTGTTATCCGTGGTATGTGATGTCGCAAAGCGGACCATTGGAATATCATAAGAATAAATCCTGCTTATGGAAATTTGAATGTGATGCACATTATACTGAGGACAGCTTCCACAACATGAGGGAGTACAGTGCTGGTTTCGCCAAAAAGCTTTTTGCTGAAAGATGGAGCAGTTCCCACTTTGTCGGGACAATCTGCTGTATCTGCATCACAGCCTGTAAATATGCTGCTTTGTTGTTGTGGGTGTTATTTATGTTTTAAATTATAAGTTTTATGCCGTTTCTGCGATGTAATCTAACCCTTGCACTTATGTGTACATAGTAAATGAAGTTGTTTTTTAGCAGTTGTTGACATCGTATCTAAAACATGATTTAGCACAAAAAATAGGGCTGCACGATTAATCGCGTGTGATTGTCATGCGTGTCTTGTTAGTAAAGCCGGTTCTGTGATTAGCGTTGACAAGCTACGCAATATCGCGTTCATAATCGCATGCGATTCATCTGCTATTATGAACGAGATATTGCGTAGCGAACTACGGCTCTGTCTGAAAGCAGGTGATGGACATTTACCGCTAATCACAGAAAAAAAAAAACCCCAAAAAGCTATGTCTTGCAATATACTCTGTCTTGCAATATCTGTGTGAGTAAAGGTTCTGCACAATTATCTTGTTCAGCATTCTCGGATCTGAATCAGGCTCAAATTGATGTGCTAATATTGATGCCATGCTTAACTATACTGGAGCAGACGGAACTTGCTACTGTGGCAAGGGTTGGGGCAATACCAAAACACTGTCTAAGATGTTCGCGCAATGCACTGGGACCGCTAACCAATCATAACACATTTAGTTTTTTGGAAGGCGGGCCTTTATCAAACCTGGAACTAATCAAGCCGTTTGTGCCAGGCTGGGGAAAAGGGTATTGTAAAAATGTTAATTATGTGAAAAAATTGCGTTTTTCGAACCACCAAGCATGAGAGCGTTTTGTAGTACATCTCCAAAACTAAATCAAGACTTTTTAAAAAAGCATAATAGGACCCCTTTAACTGCTCTTGAAGCTTTCTTAAAATTAAAAATGAAACACCCTAAACTGTATATGATACCATTGATACATAAAATTCTGGAGAGAATGTCAGATGGCGTTGCATGGGAACGTTGAAAGGAATATTCTAAAAGCAACTCGTGTAAACAATTTAATCATAATATTGTCTTTAGCTTACTTAGATTACAGATGTCCATGCAAACATACTCAATGTCTCTTGGAGTGGAGGAAATGTCACAATTTAGTGATGCTTGTGAAACAGGATGACATATAACCTAACAACATTTCCAATTAGAATTTATTACACATAATCACTATATTCTCAGCACAAATCTAACCTAGAAGAACGTCTCAGTGTGCGAGTGCTTTGTGTTAAAATAGCTTGAAAATAGTTTAAATTGAGACTTAAAATTTTGAACTATCCGAAACATGCCCTAGTCTTGTACTGAGTCATGCAGCTCGCTTGCAGAGCAAACTCAATGTGGATATCATGGATGTGAGGCTATTTGTACATTTTGAGAGAGTGGGAGAAGACGAGGTATCACTCAATCCCAATCAATCACACTGAGAAATTCCGTATCACACAAAGTTTTCAAATGACTGATCCTGTTCTGATAATCTGTTTGAATTCAACCAGCTTTAGTGCATAAATGTTTGCGGGAATTTCCTGCTTTATAATTATGAAATTTGTGGGAATGTGTAGAATTACGCACAATGTTCATAATCCTGCAGTGAAACACGGCAAATAAGTGAGAGCTCAGTCTGAGTGGCTGCAAAAGTGAACTTGACTATGCTAGTCATGAAGATATAACTTTGTGGACTCATTCTTTCCATAACGACATGCTGAAACATGGCATATTCTTTTACAGTCATGTTCTCTTGGTAATTTTATGAAACATTTATGACAGATTTGTTCTGAACATGTTGCCCTTAATGGTACCTTCCTTTTCAAAGTGATTAAAGCTAATCAAAACCATCGTGGTCATATATATATATATATATATATATATATATATATATATATATATATATATATAATAAATATAGAAATATTTGGCACATTTTTGTATCTGCTGGTGCTGACTTTTATTTTTCATCTTACATAATGCTCATTTTGTGTCCGTAGTCAAGGATCTGTGAATTAAAACGGTATTAGCACTCTGCTCGCATTGGTTTCTGTCCCTTTTAAGTGTGTTCTTGTCCCCTTGCCAGTGGCTTAAAAGCAGACTCTTCTCACAAATAGCTGCCCATGCAGAGGATGTCACCAGAGCTGTTTATACAGTGATGATGTCTCCCATTGTCCTGCAAAGCATGGCATGAATGAATCTACACTGGCATCCACCGAAATGGGTGTTCTGCGTGACTCATGGTTTGTGAGTGGAGTGTATTTTTAAGCCAGTTTTTGCAGTTTTTGTGGAGGAGGTGAGGTGTTGGCAGCTCAGGGACTCTCCATCTCGACGGTGGAAGGAAGCAGTTGCTGTCGTTAGCTGTAAAGGATCATAGTAAGGATGCCAAGGTGAACGGTGAACACCGGGTTGAGAGTATTTATATCCATTTTGCATTTTTGGGATAGTCTCGGGATAGACCCGTTTACTGTATTTAGTGCTGATCCATGCGCTCATAGCTTGTGTTATGCAGCAAAACAAAAGGCAAAGCGAAAAAGAAGCCTGAATGGCTCTGTTATTTTTTTCCCCTTTCTCATACAGAGCTACACATAAAACCCAGCCATTCACACAGCGTTACTTAGGTCATGGCTTTAATTCCTCAGTCTATAAAAAGACCAACAGAAAAAAAAACCTAATGAGAGATTGTGACTTATGAGGATGTCTCTTTCGACATTAGTGCATGATCACTACAAAGTCTGAAATCTTTTGAATTTGCATGAATATTGTATCACAGATAGTTCTGTGGAATACATAATGAAATATCCTCCTCAAAATGGAGGAAATGAAATGCACAGGAAAACGGATACAAGTGCTGAATCAGTTGACATGACACTTCATATAGTGAGATCGACATCCTGCCCTTCCAAACGCCTCCTAAACAGTCATACAGGAAGAATAATATTCAGAATTTCTCAGCTAGCCTGACTACTCCGCAATAGTGTTTGCTTATTTTTCTCATTAAAGGAATCTGGTTCAGCTAAAAAAGTAAAATTCTGTCATCAATTACATAATTGTTGTTTTAAACCCATGCAACTCAATGACAGTTTTGAAGAATATTCATGCAGTGTTTTTCTATACACTTCTCACTGCCAAAAAAATCACCATGAAGGTGGCAGATGACTAGGGGTGTCCATGGTTAACCGGTTAACCGATTAACCGTTAAAAATTGTGTAACCGAGTGAAACATTTTGCTCAGTTAAGTGACGTCAATGGCGTGCATTGAATTTAGTTGTAATACATTTTTGCACCACCAGAGACCGCCAGAGCGCTCCCAGACATTTGTAATGTCCACAAGAAGAAGTCATTTTTCTAATATGAAGCGGGCTAATACGATTGACGGGGCAAAATGCAAGTATTGCAATACAGTGCTTAGATATACTTCAAGTACAACCTCGTTGTTGTAATCTCAACAGCCAACACCCGGGCATCATTAGGCCAGTCAGGACACACTGAATGCGTTGCGAAAGCATCTCAGCTGCGTGGCGTGTCTGTTTTTAATTCGGTTCCCATGTTAACAGGTAAGAGCTTGCCGACTGCCTGCGTGAGACGCGCGGCTCAGGCGCGGCTCGACGCGTGCATGCTAGAAATAGAACCGACGCCTTGTTGGAAGCGTTTCCAGGCAAAGTATAATAGGAAAATATGTTTATATGTCATTTTGTACACAAATACATATTAATTCATGACATTTTGATATTTGAAAGTCTATAGGTTGACATAAATTCAGATATAAATGTAATTTAAATAAATAAATAAATAATTATCGATTTTCAAATATTGTACGTGTCAAACATAGTCATAGCCTTAGCGAGGCGGCCGCGGAGTCTGCTTGTTACCTTTTGCCTTATACATTTTAGGCTTATTCTCAAATTCAGATTGTGTTAATGGGCGGCATTATTAGGCAGTTTTAATAGGACAATTTGACCGGAGAGATTAAATTTTGTCGGACATTCCTTTTTTTTTTCGGCCAATGTCCGGAAATTACTATGGTTATGGTTACTATGGCACACTATGGTTAACCGAGTATTAACCGCTAAGGGCCTCGGTTAACGGTTAATGAAAAACTTGAGAACGTGCAGCCCTACAGATGACTATTTCAAAAACAGGTTATCTCCTCTCAAGAGATGTTCTAGAACTTTAATTCAGTTATACATCAAATACAGGTTGACCAGTAATTCGAGAACGAGTCATGAACGTTATCGGTTTCGGCTCGGTGTTCATCTTCAGTTCTCTCTTCACACTTTTGGAGCAAAATGTATTTTCGATGCTTCAAAATATTCTAACTGACCCTCTGATGTCACATGGACTACTTCTTACCTTTCTGGACATGGACAATATACCGTACACACAGTTTCAATGGAGGGACTGAGAGCTCTACTAAAAACATAATTTGGCTATTTGGGCGAACTAACACTTTAACTGTGCTTTTTGGTGCCTTTATGCATACAGTATTGTTCAAAATTGTGTGAAATGGGACATTGGATGCAAAATTTACTTTTACATTGTTTTTACATGCACTGTAAACCCTGATAAGTTCACAGAACTCAAAAAATATTTTGAAAAAAATGGATTTATAATAATTAGGGAGTAATTCACTCATAATTTTATCTATTTTTCAACTCCTATAATGTGGGAAATACACTCAAAATAAGGCTTTTGCTGTCCATCCTCAGTCTAACCACAGGCTCTACTCTTCACCACAACGGTAACACTACAAATCCAACATAACATAAACCTTTGTAAAATCTAATATAACACAACATTTATGTATTAACTTATGTCTCTCTATGTTAATCTTGTGTAAAAACACACAAAATAACACTTAATTTCTAAATGTATTTTCCTTGTTTTCTGATGCAGAGCATGCTGGGAACTAGAAAACACAATCATTTTAAGTTCACCTCACTACAACAAATTTTTGAGTTAACAGAACTTATTTAAATTAAGTCCAATGAACTTTCGTTATTATTTGAGTGCAATTAACTAATTTCATTTGATTAATTTCACTGTTCGGTTTTACAGTGTATAAATGTGACCCAGCAGTGTTTGGACACAACCACCCTACAATGATAAAAATCCATTCACTCCTATTTTCTTTTTCTTTTTTTTAAACCTCCCAAAAACCTAATCGGTCTCAATTATCAAGCCGTTTTGATTATTTGAGCAGTATGATGTCATACTGCTCAGGCTCTGACTGACTGTCCGGTGACTGCCACTGACTGACTGTCCAGTATTAGCATATTTCCACCCTCAGCCAGTTGTACATTGTTTGCGATTTCAACAGCTGTGGCAACAGTAGTGTCTTGTGAGCAGTGCAGGTGTGTTGTAGTTTAATGTAAAAGTGAACAAAAGTCTGAAATCAGAGACACTCTTTTTATGGTACTGAATGCACAAAAAAAAGCGAGAGAGGGATGAGATTAGCAGTAGCTGATTATCATTTAAAGATACATGCACCGAAATTGGTCACTGTGAACAGAGCTGTTTTTGAATAAATGACATTTTAAAATGCATTAAAATTGAATAATAATAATAATATTTCACAAATTTAGTTTTACTGTATTTTTCATCAAATAAATGCAGCCTTGAAGTTGATATGCATAAGAGAATTATTTCAGAAACACTTAAAAAATCTTAACGACCCCAACGTTTTGAATGGTAGTGTATGGTATATATCTTTGTATATGTATGTATTTTTTGGTCACATCTTGCCAGGTTCATCGTGATCTCATTTTGTAGACTGTTCAGGGATTCAGTTATTTGTCACTGTATGCTAATTTCACCTTGTGGCTGTGAGACAGTATACATCTCTCAGTGGGAGTCGGAGCCTATTTCGAGCTCCCTGCAACGCCTACACCATGCCGTGGACCCTCGAGCTCCCTGTGAGCAGTCAGCCTGAGCCATCTCTGTTACAGGAGTAGGGTTTAAAATAGCTCCTGTCTGCTCTTTCTCACGCACCTGTGGCTAGCTGAGTAGGTAACGCGCAGCAGAAGTGTTATTTTAGGAGTCTGTGGCTCTCTTAGGGATTTGTAGAACCGCCCAAATGGAGACATTTAGTTCTTATTTTAATTTAGCCCCCCCCCCCAGTGTTGAAGTGATTTTCTTTTTTATTAATTTCTGATTCACTAAAAAGAATCAGTTCGATAGAGTCCTTTATTTGTGAATCTAACTACTTGCCCAGGTCCAGTGAGTACTTCATACCATATATTGTATTAAATGGGCTTTTTTATTACAGGGCCTGGGACTTTCTCAGTTGTCCCCCTACCCCAATGATGGTCCAGTATTTCTCTTGCATTTCTAGTCTCACTCAAACACCATGAAAATACCTTTGTTACTCACTGAATTGACTCATTGACCCAAATGAATGTGCTCTTCACTAACTTGGCAAACATGATTTCAAAGAAGGCTAAATTGTATCCCTTGTTTGTGGGCTTTTGCAGCATTGTCTATGTAAGTTTAGAGGGCACATTTCCCAGCAATTCAACCTTGAAGATGTACCGCATGATCTATGATGCTTTGTCCTTTAAGATCTTTATCAGTTTTCCTTCATTGTGTGAAACACAATGTAGGATTATGTAGTGATACTGTAATATTAAGGTGGCAAACATGACTAAGACTTTGCCTCTCTCTTTTATTTGCTTTGCACAAGATCGCAACAGTACCTCAGAAATCCCTTGGCCTCTAAGCAGGATTGCTGTAGATCTCTGGATCTGAGGCCAGTGGGTCCGCTTGACTTGTGAGGAAGTTTGATTTCTTGTGTTTGTTAGAGTGTCAGTGGATTTTTGATATGGCTTCGAGATGGCAGCTTGTTGAGTTATAATGTTAGACCATTTGAGCCGTGTAAACAAACGAAGTGTTAAAGTGTGAACATGGCGCAGTTGGCCTTCGTGACATGCATGATTTATGTCAAACCTTCTGGGCTAGTTCATTATATGCCAACACAAATGTTAAGATCCATGTATAATTCACAAGCATCCTATTATATTGAATGTTAATGCATAAGTTAAATTTCCCTAAATGGATGATAAAAAAGAAAAAAAAAGTACAGACCAAAAGTTTGGACACACCTTCTCATTCAAAGAGTTTGCTTTATTTTCATGACTATGAAACTTGTAGATTCACACCGAAGGCTTCAAAACTATGAATTAACACATGTGGAATTCTATACATAACAAAAAAGTGTGAAACAACTGAAAATATGTAATATCCTAGGTTCTTCAAAGTAGCCACCTTTTGCTTTGATTACTGCTTTGCACACTCTTGGCTTTCTCTTGATGAGCTTCACCTGAAATGGTCTTCCAACAGTCTTTCTGTAAACCTTTCTTAAACGGCTGAATAAAAAACAATAATAAAATTATGATATTCACAATGTTGCGTAATTTATTTTGGCAGCAGCATCCTTGGCCTGTTGTCAGCATGCAGAAATGGCATCCATGTTTATATATGCAGTGCCATTATCACGCATGCTGCAACAAGCATCCCTTCATCTTAACTTGTGTAGTTTATTTGTGAATGAGTGTGTTACATGGCCAGAGACAATGGAGCTGTCATCGAGGATGTTACTTTGAGCTGTGGAGAAGGTTGATGATTATTTCTCCTGATGTTGTGGGCGCTGGGTTGCATAATCAGATCTTAGTTTACCATGCTCTTCCCCAGAGCATTTTGCAGGCAGCGGTTGCTCCCGCGTCTCTGCAGCCTCAGCACGAAGCTTTCTGATGTCATTTTTTAGCTATTGAGATGTTAAAATGATGAGGGAATGAAAATGTTTCCTGATTGCATTGCTACAGTGCTTTGGATGTTTTTTTTTTATAGTTTTTTTTTTTTAATCAGAGGAGTTTATGATCACACTTTGTCAAATTTACAGTCAAATTAATTTGTTTAAACATTAACCAAACAGTTTTTTTGAGTCATCTTTGATCCAAATGTCAAACACTTGACATGCAACAGAGATTCAGTCAAGTATTTGCCAATTAACACTAATATAATGATTAATTACAATTGTTCACTTAATCTTTGAAGAAAGACAAATAATAAAAGGTTTGAAAAAGATTAAATGTCTTGTACTTGACGCAATTGATAATCTCTCTCTCTCTCTCTCACACACACACACACACACACACACACGCTTAAACTGCTTTATTATTTGCATCCAATTCCAGCAAAGCTTTTTATGAGCTTTTTATTTTAACATGTTCCCTAAATAGCTGTCATAATTTGGGTATGCACATTATTACATTATTATGAAAGGAAGTTTTCCTTTCATGATCACTTGTGCTAATCTCCCTCTGTCCTTGGAATTTATTTGCACCTCTGGATTAGGGCTGGGCGATATATCTAACGATATGATCATGCACATTTAGTCAGTTAATCTGGTTCCGTGATTAGCACTAAATCACCATCACCTGCTTTCAAATGGAGCAGCATTTAATTGACAGAGCCGTAGATCATTGACAAGCTATGCAATATAATGTTCATTATCGAAGGCGATTCATCTGCGATATTGCGTAGCTTGTCAGTGATCTATGGCAGTCATCTATATATATATCAGTGATCTATATATATATAATATGGAGAGAGAGAGAGAGGGGGAGAGAGAGAGAGTTATTTTTTTGGATAATTTGTTTTGATTTTGTTTAGTAATTGTTTAAAACGTTGTTCTTTTTGTTTCTTTGCAAAAACTGTTTGGGGATTTCAGTATTTCCTATTTGAGTCATAGATTTGTTGAAAGAATGGGGTTTTTGTTTTGGATGTGTCATGGCTCTCTCCCCTTGGCCAGTTGTCCTGTGTAAACCATTAGCTCTCTGACTGTTTGCCATCTATTACTCTGTAATATGACAGAGAGCACCGGAGAGCCCTCTCGGCTCACTCCTGCACCCCTGTTTATTAATTAAAGTGCAGGGACTGGTCTCTGCAGACAATCCTGTTAGATTAGCCTTTATCTGCCGGGCCCGTGATCCCCTGAATTCATCTCAGTTCTCAGATTGATTTCAGGGGAAAGGAAAACAAAACACTGGACAGTTTGTCAATGTATATATTCTGAAGTGCTTTGTCATGATTGTTAATTTTACCTGATTAACTAAATGCTGTTAGCCGTGTTGCATCTGATCTTGAAGTCTTTCTTTTTTTTTGTATGTGAATATTAAGTTGCATCATTTTTTTGTGAGAATTTATATTAGTGTAAATCAAATAGTAAGGACATCAGAGTATTGGTGCTAGTTTTACAGTGTGTCAACCAAGAACTGTTGTTATCTGATGCAAAGAAACCAAGCAACTAACAAAATGCAGCTGGTCATAAACAATCTAGCAATTTAGACATGTTTTCCGTTGCGCAAACAAAGAAGGGACACAGATTCATTACAAATGGGAACAGATTTATTGAATGATATACTGCCATAATAATATTTGTCAGTGTTTCTAAAGGAGGGAGATATGCACAGCCAGAAATATATTTTCACAAGGTCGGAGCACTTTTTCCACTCTCTCTCGCCTTTTCACGTCTGTGTTAAAAGTGTTGCTTCCATGTGATCACATGACAAAGTAAGTGCGTGTTAGCAGCACCTTTTAGTGGCTCGCAGTGGGAAGTTGGAAGTCATTGTAAATTATTTAGTGTTAAATGCAAGGAAGAGTTGCTCTATAGTGCAAAGTGAGCAGAGAGACCGGGGAGATTGATTTCCAGTGTTTACATTTAATGGGTGACTGCTTAATGAAAGCGTGACCTATAAAGGTGTACTGCATTTGAGAGCCAGTCCAGGATCACATGACAGATGGTTACTTCTCTATGCTTTAAAGCTTTCTGTGATTGAAAGAAGAGTTGTCTACTACAATGATTTACTTGCAATGTCTTCTCATTGAATATAAGGCTCTGATTTCCATATTTATTGCCTTATTTATTTTAGACCAGAGACAGCGGGAGGGCATCAAATTATAATTTTTTTAATTACTTTATTGAATTTTGAATTTTATTGAATGAGTGCTTTTGAACCATTGAAGACTATTCAAGGCAGATTTGTTTTGCACCATCCAATCATTCATATGTCTCTCTCTTCTTCCTTTTCAGTGAGCAGAGTATCTGTCAGGCGCGGGCTGCTGTCATGGTATATGATGACGCCAATAAGAAGTGGGTTCCGGCTGGTGGATCCACAGGCTTTAGTCGAGTCCACATCTATCATCACACTGGCAACAACGCCTTCAGAGTAGTGGGCCGTAAAATTCAGGACCACCAGGTAAGCGAAAGGGGAGCTGTAGTTGGAAGCTTTTAATTAGCATGATGGATGGACAAATAAATTCTTTAATTAAGTTTCCATGCTGGTCATTTGAAAAGAGGTCGATATTTGTACTTAGTTTTACACTCCAAAAAATAAATTCATGTCACCTATTACCTATTAGAAATTTCCCAACATTGTTTTTAAAGTTCTTTTGAAATAATAATATTGATCATGACATTAATGTAATATTGTGTATAATATAAACAAATTTCCTGCATTAATTAATTAGTTAAAAACATTTGTAGTAACTTAAATTAAATTACGCTTCTTTGACCATATGAGGAATGACTGTGCTAACACTATAATATCTTCACTGACAAGTAAAATGTACTTTATTAACTTCACATGCTTAATAATTAAAATTTCTGCAGTTTTTTTTATGCAGTTTTTTTTTTTTTTGCATTATGTTGTGTTTGCTGTTAATTTGAAATGACATAGATAAGACTTCTTTTCTTCTAGTTTTTTGGAACCTCTCACTTTTTTTGAGTAATCACTTGAAAATTGTTTATGCTACAAATTGAGTTCATCGTATTCAATGTAGTGTATTTAAACACTATTTCATTAGAAGTTGCATAACTCAAATATTTATGCAAACTGTGGCATTATTTAAAAAACATTTTTAAAAGTGTTTTTTTCATTTATTAGCTCAATTATTTCTGAATTAATTTATACTAAATGATTTTATTTTAAATCACTTTTAAGCTTTTAGGAAGCAGTATGGATCTTCTGCTTTTTATTGTAGTTTTTAAAAAGGATAGCTTCTAAAAAAAAACAGTAAGGTATGTAATATTATAGTGAATATTGTCACAGATATGGGCTGTTGTGATAACGTCTTTTAGAATCTAGTCTGATATGAGTGTTGTAAAGGCAGTCCACACCCAGTGGGTTTAACTGAAGGCAGTCTGCTTGGCCTCGTCGGCTTCTCCTGCAGAGAGTGCTTTGATGACCCATGACACAGAACATGGGAGGTTTGAGAGGCTCACAGATCAGCACAGCGTGCTTTAAAGAGAATAACATCTCATGAGAAATGCTAATGCATTGTGGGGTTTCAAGAAATGGTTCACACACAAAAAATTGTCATCATATACTCAGCATGACAATGGTCTAAACCATTATGAATTTCTTTCTTTTGTGAATCTAAATGTGGAATGATAAAGAAACTACTGACTACTGTCAATGTTCAAGACATTTGCGGAGATTATAATTGTTACCCTGGTCCCATTTGAATCCTATTAACATTATCTTGAATGAAACATCTACTTTAGAGATTCTGCCAAATGTGCATGCACACACGTGAGAGCTATGCGCAGCTTCAGCAACCTTTCCTCATTTTTTTGGTGTATTTTTGTGAACTCCCATATGTGGTGGGAGAGACTTAATTAACTGCCCCTAAACTGTAAAACAGGAGCCTCCTTTTAATGTTGAAGGCTTCTTGACGATTTTGTTTATGCCAACCATTTGGCAAGTAATTATATTATGAATAGATACATGAATATGAAGTCTGGTGGAAATTAATAGAATAACTTTTCTGTGACAGGTGTATTTATGTGACCGATTTCTGATGTTTTTTTTAGTTAGTTTTTTGCGTACATAGCAAATATAGACTTCTACTGATCATGCGTTTCTTTGCCATGTTTTTTTACCATGCCACTGATGCTGTCAATACAGCTTAACTTGTATATATATTCTTTAAAGTGGACATCCTTTTTTAAATTTTTCCCCCCTATAATGTGTCAAAGTTCTGTGCATCAACCTCTTTGCACTGAAACGAGTAACAGTGCATGCTTATGAAACCATTTTTTCATTATGTTTTGTACTTTTGATTATGCTTTCATTTTCAAGCTTTGTACAGTTGCTGCTGTTCCATCCTTGCGAAGTCTGTGTTATATTTCCTGATCATCATCAAGGACTTATTTGTATGCTGTATCCTGATATAACCAAGTCCATTGTATCCATGTTAATAGGCAGCCAATCAATCTCTCTGTGAAGGTTACTCAGTCAAGGCTGTGCTGGAGTCGAATGTTCAGTGTTCAGCTGAATTGACACTGTGTTGAAACACCTTTTTAAAATTAAGAGTGTCTAGCACTTGTATCCGTTTCATTTAATTTTAAGAGTGTAAATGCTGTTTCTAGGATCATTAAAAGGTGTTTTTTAATATTTCTATCCCACCAAAAAACTTTAGGACATGCATGTCATTTGTATTTAAGAAGTGATTTGACGGGGAAACCTATTTGAAAAGAGTTTTTGCTTTTCTGTTCAGAGGCATAGAAACTCACTTTTGTGTGCTAAATTTAGAATGTTCCACGTCACGTAATTCACTTCAGGCTGTATATTGCACATGTATTTAATTAGCGTCTGGCCTGCTTCTTTTTTTATCTGTTCATTTCCTGTGAAGAAATGAACCGTTAAAGAAACCGTTCCGTCTTCCATTGTTTAGGTGAGGACATTTTTCTACACTTTTAGTGAAGTGCATGGTAATGTGCACTTAAAGGTAACCTTTATTCAGCACTGACCGTGGTTGTTGCGTCCTGCTGCACAAATGGCAGAATTCTGAGGGGGTGGTGACACTGTACATGACTCATTGTGATTTTATGGTTTTCTGTGTTTTGTGGAAATGTGTGCCTATTTCTGCTTCTGAAGCACCTAGGCCTTTTTAGTCCTGGTTATGTTAATAATTCACAACCGGCACAGTCATCACTGTGATATCTGAAGATGGGGCATATCAGATTACTTCAGGAAACTTACTGGCATTTGTTGACGAGCCATTCACGGCGGTTTAATATCGGAAATGAGAAAAGAATAAAGAGCTGCACAGAAAATGTCAACACACCTTTTACGTTTGACCTGCCAGGATAGCCTTGTCATCTATATATAACTGAATAATGTCTTTAGATCTATTCTTGCAAGGGAGCCAGTAATTGTAAATTAATAGACACACATTTACAAGAACAACACTCTATAAAAAGCTGTTCCAGTAATGACTGCTTGTGTTATATTCTATGTAAGTGGTTGGAGTGGAGGAAAAAATATATATGTTTCCTGTATATATTCAAATTAATATGAAGAAAAAATTGCGCCTAACATATATGTACAGTATAGGTGATTTAAAATTTTTACTGTATTTAGCAGAAGTTGCCACCACTTAAGGCCTGTACGGCTAAAACACTGGAAACTAGTCGAGAAAAGTCCTTATACAGGGCCATGCCCCAGTTCTTAATTCTTGCTGCTGAATCTCATTAATGTGTTGAGAAAACTGAGAAGGTTTCTCCACTTGTAAGTTGTGACAGGATGGCTGACAGTTCAGATCTCCTTTTATAAAGCTTGCTAATTAGTTGCACTTCTCATGGTAATTACATTGATGTCAATGGATGAGAGAATGAAATGACTGGGAAAACAGCCAGTTTACACCGAAGCTATAGAGAAAGAGTCACCTTGCTGAGGACATTATATTTGGAGAGTTTAGGGAGCCAGTCAAGTGTTTTCATAAGAGATTACCACATTAACAGAGTAGTATGATTGCTGTGACACCTGTCTGGTGCCGGGATGGCTTTAGAAAACTTTGTGCAAGTTCTGAAGAAATGCATTTACTTTATCTGCAAGAATAGAGGTGCTGCAAGTAGAATATTTCAGTTTCTAGTTCGTCCTTGTGAATCTTTAAGGGAGCAAGTCTTTGTCTCTGAAATGCAGCATTATCTGTCATCTTTTAGTAATGCAGATGTTTCTCCTTTGTTTGGAGAGGTGGTTTAGTAAGACATTTTTTACTTTAAAATTTTGAAGCCTTGAGTTTTATCGGTTAGGTCTCATGAGGAAAAACGTGGCTGTGCATATGTTTTTGCAAAGAGTGGAATATGTTGCCCATACTAAACATGGGTTTTATTTTCTTCAGCACAGATGAGGCTTCTTTTAATGCTTCACATGGAAGCTGCAGCAATTTGTATATGCAATGTCACATTGTTCCCCCGAGACCGTTGTAGAGTTTTATGGACTACTCCGTTTTGTCTTGAATGGGGATATGTAGTGCTTTACAGCCTTTTGTAAAATATATGATTTTCAGGTATTGATTTGAATATTAATATGCTGTTCTTATCTGTCAACAGGTGGTAATAAACTGTGCCATTCCCAAGGGGCTGAAATACAACCAGGCCACACTAACGTTTCACCAGTGGCGAGATGCAAGGCAGGTGTACGGCCTTAACTTTGGCAGCAAAGAGGATGCCAATGTATTTGCCAGTGCCATGATGCACGCCCTGGAGGTGCTGAACTCTCAGGATGCAGGTGGGAATGCTGTTTTCACACCAGCGTGCAGAGCTTAATGACGTGTGAATTGTGTGAACTGGGTTCTGTGTTTCAGCACTTTCACATGGCACTCCAATAGTGATAGTCAGGATACTTCTGAAGAATCATACGAAGAATCATTTTGGAACTCTTTTAGGAAGTTTTTGTAATATAACAATCAATAATAATAATATTAATAATAATAATAATTATTATTATTATTATTGTTGTTGTTTTTATAATAATGAATCTTGGTTGAATGATGTTCAGATAAATAATTAATTAAAAAAATAAAACTGCAACATTATTATTATTTTTATTGTCAATATATTTGTTTAACCATTTTAATGTATTCAAATAAATAATGTATTAAAGTAAATAAAATAATTATTATAATAATTATTGTAGTAGTAGTATTTTGGTGTCATATTACTGTTATTAATGATCATATTAGCTATCATATTACTATTCTCACCACTTGAAAAGTTCCAGGATGTGCATCAGTGATTTTGCACCACAGTAACAACAGCCCGTAAGTCCTGGTAAAAATACTGCAATGCACATGGCTTATTGCTTTACTGTAAGATCGCTGATGCTGCACATTGCAAAATCTACACTTTGTGTTTTTATTCTGTGTCAGACACAATTTAAATGTATTAAAAACCATCTAATTAGTAAATGGTACTTCACTGGTGAGCTCTGCAGAACCTGACTGAGTTCTGTTCTCTGCCCAGTTAGTGAGGTCACACTTGGAGCCAGACTCAGCCTGTTGTGCTCAACAAATTTTACTTTAGCAAACGGGGCCTGCTCACAGGGGTTTTGTTTTTGTTATTCATGTTGTTTATGTGAGTGAGAGTCTGGGTTACCTCTGATTGGGTTTAGGAGGTGCCTCGGCTTGTGTATAACAGTCTGCATGAAATCCATTTGTCTGCAGTGGTTGCGTGTGCTTGTGTGCGCTGACACGTCGCTTTCGGCCTTTTTTCCTCTGCTGTCTGAGACTCTTGCACGGTCACAGCGGGAGGTCATTCCCCACACTGAGCTCAGTGTTCTCAGTGTGTCAGGGGCAGTTCATTGCTGAGCTTGTTTTCTCAATTAGAAACAGATGATACTTTGTTTTGTGGACCGGACTCTGCTTGTCTCCTTGAGATATGGCTGATCCCAGAGTCCTGAACTGTTGCATATTGAGCTGTTCTCTCTTCTACAGTGTATCACAATAGTAAGGTCATTCTGTTAACCCCACAATGTGTGTTTGAGGCAAGTTAGCCTTTGAAAGGATTGTTTGTATCAATTGCAACAAGTTGGAATCTATTCAGTTAGGCTTTCTTTATAGGAAAATAGTGTTTCCGTGATGTATAGAATAAATATGAATGTCACAATTTGATTTTTGACTTTTTTTATTCTATTTCAGCTTTATTTCAGTTAATAAATTCTTTTTTTTCCGTCTTTTTGTATCTGAGAAGGAAGAGAAGGCATTTTGTGAAATAATCTTTATTCAAGCAACGCAGACATTGTGACTGTTGCCGTTTTCCATGACCTTCAGTTCTTTGTCTCACTAATCTAACTATGGAAAGGTATCTAGTCACTGCTCTGGGCTCCCGTTATCTCCACAGGAGGCTTCAGACTCTGTGGCCTTATTACTGTCTATTAATTACCTGATAGCACGGCAGTTAATTATGCAAAGCCATGTTAATTATGCATACTTTGCTGATGTGTGGATAGCTTTGCAGTCCAAGTCTTCTGACTGTTGCCATCCAAAAAGCATTGAATGAATGATGTGAAATGCTGTTTACTGTGAGATTGTCATTTTAGTCTCACTCTCAGACCCCACAGACAGAAGAATCTCCTGATGCCTTGGGGAGAGGAGTTTTGCCTTTGGGATTTTAGTTTCTCCCTCTTCTCATGTGCCCCGCAGCTTTCTTCTCACTTCTTTCATCCACGTTCTCTCTTATTAGAGACATTAAGTTATTTAAGCCAGCATTGGGGACACTATCTGTTCATAATTTAAGGTAGTTCAATGACAGTCAAACTGCACTAAAAAACAAAAAAAGAGATTTATATATGTATAAGCTTGTAGTGTAACTAACTACTCTTTTTTTATGTAAGATATGTATTTCTGTAATTTTCTGTATTTCTTTACTGTCAAATTGAAATATATTATTACATTTAAAAAAAAACTTGTCTCTTTAATATTTTGATCTTAATTTTAGCTGAATTTAAGCAATTTTTTGTGTGTGTGTGGAAACCATGATAATTTTGTCAGGATCAATATAAAGTTCAAAAGAACAGCATTTATTTGAAATAAAAATAAATATTGTTTCAGCATTATACATTTTTATGCATTTAATTAGTATTAAATATAAGAAATGGCATACATATTTATTAGACACACACACACACACACACACTTTTTTCAATTAATTAATGAATTAATTTGAATGGCTTCATTCATGATTTAAATGAGTAGATCACTAAAATTGAACCTGTTTTTTCAATGATACATGTGAGCAAGGTGTCAATATAGGACAGCGTGTCTTGTTATTATGTTTTCTAGGGTTAAAAGTGTGAAATGCTGTGTGAGACAAAATGCTACAGTTGAAAAAGTCATTTTCAAAAAAGCAGCTTGTAGGTGCCTGTAGGTACCTGGCATGGAGACAGTAATTTTGGGGAGTGGCCTGCTGCTTAGAGAAATTCGCTGTACCGGATAAATCCGTCTCTTTCTCTGTTTTTTAGACGACTTGAAAGGGGGCGTGTTTCAAGATAGGCGATGGAGTAGACCAAACTAAACAGAGAGGGAAGGCAAAACACTCATCCAAACAAATGCTTCATTAAATTGGTGGTATTGCGGGCTTTGGTTGCAATACTCTTATCGCATATGTTGCACTTTGCTGACTCGGCATCCACTTTTATAAAGTGTAGCCACAATTTAGACTTCTTTGGCATTGTAAAACGGAAACGTTTTGAGAAAAAACAACTACACTTGTGTTGTGTGACTGCGAGTATCTTCATAAATCCTCCCTGTCACGTCACGTGGTGGTGGACGGCCAATCACAGCGAATGTAGGTCCTTACATGCACGTACAGTATTGTTCAAAATAATAGCAGTACAATGTGACTAACCAGAATAATCAAGGTTTTTAGTATATTTTTTATTGCTACGTGGCAAACAAGTTACCAGTAGGTTCAGTAGATTGTCAGAAAACAAACAAGACCCAGCATTCATGATATGCACGCTCTTAAGGCTGTGCGATTGGGCAATTAGTTGAAAGGGGTGTGTTCAAAAAAATAGCAGTGTCTACCTTTGACTGTACAAACTCAAAACTATTTTGTACAAACATTTTTTTTTTCTGGGATTTAGCAATCCTGTGAATCACTAAACTAATATTTAGTTGTATGACCACAGTTTTTTAAAACTGCTTGACATCTGTGTGGCATGGAGTCAACCAACTTGTGGCACCTCTCAGCTGTTATTCCACTCCATGATTCTTTAACAACATTCCACAATTCATTCACATTTCTTGGTTTTGCTTCAGAAACAGCATTTTTGATATCACCCCACAAGTTCTCAATTGGATTAAGGTCTGGAGATTGGGCTGGCCACTCCATAACATTAATTTTGTTGGTTTGGAACCAAGACTTTGCCCGTTTACTAGTGTGTTTTGGGTCTTTGTCTTGTTGAAACAACCATTTCAAGGGCATGTCCTCTTCAGCATAGGGCAACATGACCTCTTCAAGTATTTTAACATATGCAAACTGATCCATGATCCCTGGTATGCGATAAATAGGCCCAACACCATAGTAGGAGAAACATGCCCATATCATGATGCTTGCACCTCCATGCTTCACTGTCTTCACTGTGTACTGTGGCTTGAATTCAGAGTTTGGGGGTCGTCTCACAAACTGCCTGTGGCCCTTGGACCCAAAAAGAACAATTTTACTCTCATCAGTCCACAAAATGTTCCTCCATTTCTCTTTAGGCCAGTTGATGTGTTCTTTGGCAAATTGTAACCTCTTCTGCATATGCCTTTTTTTTAACAGAGGGATTTTGCGGGGGATTCTTGAAAATAGATTAGCTTCACACAGACGTCTTCTAACTGTCACAGTACTTACAGGTAACTCCAGACTGTCTTTGATCATCCTGGAGGTGATCATTGGCTGAGCCTTTGCCATTCTGGTTATTCTTCTATCCATTTTGATGGTTGTCTTCCGTTTTCTTCCACGTCTCTCTGGTTTTGCTCTCCATTTTAAGGCATTGGAGATCATTTTAGCTGAACAGCCTATCATTTTTTTGCACCTCTTTATAGGTTTCCCCTCTCTAATCAACTTTTTAATCAAAGTACGCTGTTCTTCTGAACAATGTCTTGAACGACCCATTTTCCTCAGCTTTCAAATGCATGTTCAACAAGTGTTGGCTTCATCCTTAAATAGGGGCCACCTGATTTACACCTGTTTCTTCACAAAATTGATGACCTCAGTGATTGAATGCCACACTGCTATTTTTTTGAACACATCCCTTTCAACTAATTCAACTAATTGCCCAATTGCACAGCCTTAAGAGCGTGCATATCATGAATGCTGGGTCTCATTTGTTTTCTGAGAATCTACTGAACCTACTGGTAACTTGTTTGCCACGTAGCAATAAAAAAATATACGAAAAACCTTCATTATTCTGGTTAGTCACATTGTACTGCTATTATTTTGAACAATACTGTATGCTATAAGCTCACACAGACACAGGCGCTTGGCAAAAAAAAAATTGGAACCAAAATTTGGCCCCGAAGGATAAAATTTTTTTTGATACTCATAGTATAAAAGTTTTTCGTTCGATACCATAAAGGCATCGAAATTCTGTACCCAGCCCTAGTCCAGGGGAACCAAAAGTCCTTTTTTTACAAACCCCTAGAATATGTCTGCTAATTTAAGCTGGGTGTAATGTGCAACCGTCACATGCCAGGGTGATGTTACCCTGATGCTGGAGCCATGGACAGTGTGAGATTTGGTGAGTTTTTATATAAATGCTGTTGCCAGCATGACTGAGAATCTCTGTTGCGAGGCAGACAGCCCTTGAGCTCTTGGCAACATTGACTATATATACAAGGAGGTGTGATGGATGTGCTGATTGATGTATTGGTGAGGTAATGTATGAACAAGTTTGTCACTGAAAAATCAAACCGTCCAAACCAGACAATCTGCCTGTGGAGCTTACATGAGAAATGTGACAATTTATCTTTCCCACGGGTAATTGGAGTTTAACTACTGTAAACTTTATGCTTTCTTCACTTTTATTTAGTTTATCTCCCACCTTGACGTGACCGCTAGGAATGTGTGAACCAAAGCGTGATTGCTTACTGGCACAGACAGCCATGTGTTTGTGGTTGAGGACCAGGATCTGAAGTTTGTTGTAGTGCTGATGGGATGGCAGCAGTTGGGTGATTTAGTTGCTGTTGGTTAAGCTCCTTCAATACCCTGGCTTAGCTGAAGCCGTGTGATTTTTCACGCCGTGAAATCTCAGTGGGGAAAAAGACCTTGTCTTGTACCGAAATAATTACCCTGGCAGTGTAGACTGTTATTGAAATCTTCTTTCTCAGTTGAGATGGACAGATGTTAATACTTTGGTTGTTAATTATGTTCATGTTAGGACCATTCATCTTGTTTTTCTAAAAAAAAAAAAAAAAAAACACACAAAAAAACTAGGCTTAAATGTATTGGTTTTAAATGCTTAAAGTGAATGTGTGCATTACAACATGATGGAAAGCATATTATTAATAGCATATCATACAAATGGATATTCATTTTGAGATTTTCTTAAGGGTGTGTTCACACTTGTAGTTCGATTTGGTTGGTTTATTTGGCCCGGACCAAAAAGGAAAATTATAAATTTGGTCTTGGTTCGCTTAGCGTTCACATTTTTTTCCCCAGGAACTCCTGATTACCTGTTAGATTTACCCAAAACAAATTATATTCTATGTTTAACGTCTAAAGCGACATCAGAACCAGCGGCACATATCAGAAGGTCTATCTGAGGTGAGACTGCTCTCGGTGGATAGATGATCACTGAGCTCCCGCTGATCACTTGGAGCTCACCGTCTCCGAAATCAGCGAAACACATTTTTAAATAGGCGTTGTCTTTATAAATGAACCACAGATTTGAGTTTTAACCAACTACATTCTTGCCTGAAATACTTTTAAAACTACATTTCATGACAGAATAACAGCAATATTTTGAAAATGATTCAAATAAATGGTGGCTGAAATCACAATGCTGCGTGAACTCAACCAATCAGCATGTTTAGCGCCCAGGTCCCGCCCCCGAAAGTTACGTAACTTTGAAAAAGTACTACCTCTCCAGCAGGGACTTTCTGAGGGGCATTTTTTTACCCAGAACTTTAAGTTCCTGGTTCCTGTGGTGGAAACACACAGAGTACCAGCCCAAAGTCCCTAGTTCCTGGGTAAAGTTCCTGCGGTGGAAACGCAGATTAAGAGAGCAATCGCACAAGGGTTCGTTTTAATCGAACCAAACATGACAGGTGTGAATGCACCCTTAAGATTATATTTAACATAATTACCTGCATTTTAAGTTAATCTTTAAGAACAATGTCACAACAAAATACTTATTCAAGACCAGTTTCTGTTCAATTTTGTTTCATAGCTTTGCTTCCATGTGAATTTATCAGGTTTAAGGTTGTTTAGACAAGATTATTTAATATAAGTAATAACAGGATGACCCCGGGTCCTTAAGTCTTAAAATGTCTTAAATTCAATCATTGAATTTACAAACATTGGACAGACTGAAGTTTTTTTTCCCCCCGCTGTAGTTGGTGCATCAACAGATTAATAAACAATTGTAAGAATTTTACATGAAAGATGTCTAATACATTTAATAAAGGCCTTTCTAAAGGTAAATAACATCCTGGGGTAAATATTGAAAATGCTGATTTACGTATGTAAAAGCTGATAGAACGCTGATGAAAATTTTGCTTCAGAATAATTCATTTACACCACCAAAAATCTCTGTGATGCTGTGCTTTTGTGGGGATATTTTGTATGATTTCACATAGGTGGTATTAAAAAAATCTCAAGTCTTCAATTTAACTTATGTATGTAAACACACTGTATAATACTAAATATAAGATAAAGGATGCAAGTAAGATGTTTTTTCAAATTGATACCTGGTCTTCCACATCCTTTTGCCTAAAATGGAGAAGAAAAAAAAATCAGATCTTTAAAAGTCCAGATACCTTAGCCACCACATGGCTCATGTGTCCTGACCTTTATGTCATCACTTTCTGAGATTGAAGGATGGACTAACAGTCTAGTAAGAAAAATAGAAACACACACCTGGTATATGCTTAAAAAATATTCTTTCTCAGAAACTTTACTTGGCAACTGTTATAACTAACACGACTGATCATAGAGCACTAATTTTAGGTATCTGTCACTAGCTTCCGTGTAGCATCCTGCCTGGACCAGTAGCCTGCAACATGTAAGAAGGTCATGAGTTAAGGTTTCTGTGCCACCCTTCAGTGTATAAATATGTCTCGTGATGACTTGTTGACAATCGTGACATATGGGGGATTGCATGAGCTCATCCATGTCAGAACAAAGCAGGCTTTTCACCCCGTCCTACCGAAGACCCCCTGCAACCTGCTATGTCTGTGTCTAGAGGTCTAAATGAAGGACACCCTGCTTTGAGACTTCACAGGTTGTCAGGACAGGTATTTATCTTTTGAGACATGGTCCTTCTGAGAGGAAATAGAAAGACAGAACATTCCTGAGCCAAAAAGAGTTTGTTTTTCTGGTCACAGAGCCTAAATATGGCTTGAAAGCGATGGGCTTGAACTCGTGTCTGGTATGTGTTTGTTTTCTGACTAGTGACACCACATGACCACCAAAATTGCTCCAACAGCCAAGGTGGGAGTGATGACGTTGGCAGCCCAGAGCACTTTTTATCGATGAGATCATTCTCTTGCCCCAGACTCTTTATAGTCCTCGTTGCAGAAGGTTTCTCCTCTCCAGCTTTCTAAATAGTTGCAGAGCTTGGCTTGTCACTTCTTGGGGTCTTCCAGGACTCAGATTGGCATTTTTTGCTTTGGAATTAGCTTCTTTTTTTGGGTTCTGTTCTTAGTTATACAGTTTCATTCTCCATTTTTTCTTTTTTGTGAATGGGAATCTGACTCTGGTTTACAACGGTAGAACTCAATATCTCTGCCCCAGCTCTCCCAGAGGGACTTGGTCCGTGTTCAGAGCGTCATAGCAGAAAGGCAGGCCTGCAGGCACCTGTCCATCATGCCAGCCCCCAGAGTGTACCGCTTCCCGCAGAAGATCAGCCGCACTGAGATCATCTTGAGGAGTGAGTTTGATGGGGAGGGATGGGGCTTATAACCATGAGACACCTAGCAGGGGCAGTTAGGTACTCTGGGATATTACATCTCTATTTCCAGGACTAAATTGTCTCTTTCTGGTTCAAACAAACTGTAATGTGCTTTAAAAATCTGACCTTTTGTAAAAAAAATTTAAAAAAAATCTGGATCAGTAGTTGATATGCCCGTGCCTGGTTGTCAGATTCTGTCCTAAAAAAACATCATCTGTCTGAGCAGCAATGAAATGAAAGCATGTAATAAGATTTTTGTTTACTATGAAGAAGGTTTGTATAGTTAATAGGCTTTAAAAGCCTTTTTTTTCCAATATGCATTGTGCTTGTTTTGAAATGCACCATAGATAAAACTAAATTTACGACCCAAACAAGTAAAAAAAAAAAAAAAAAAGAAAAACAAAGAAAAAGCTTTCACATCCCAAGCAGCAAGTCAAAACAGCAGTGGCTCAGCCAATAGAATTAGTTTGGGGGCAGGATTAAAGGGCTTGACAGTGTGAGCATTTCACTCCTATTTAAAACTTAAAATGTGTTTAGGAGCATGAGGGGATGATAATAATAATAATAATAATAATAATAATAATAAAAGGCTTCTCCAGGCTTGTGATTTCAGAGCAGTTTGTATTCAGTGAATACTGTGCAATAGATTGCTTATGATCTAATGTTGATGAATTATGACAATGTTTGCCTTGTGGTGTTTGTATTGTAATATGTTGTAGATGGTTGTAAGAGTACATTACATATCGTTCTCATCTTTTTGAATGCACAGCTGGCAGTAGTAAAGCGTAAACACTTCAAAATAAGAGTCCCAGTCCATTTTAGGCTTGTTAATAGTTACATTTGTTTGTTGTTGTTGCTTTTTTTTTATCTGGTTATTATTGGCATTTTGGTTATAGTAAACCGTATCTGTTTGATGTAATCGTGTGTAGCTTCTGTCTTGGCTGCCTGTTACAGGAAGAAAATACTTAACACATGTTATTCAGTGTGTAGATTTGATCAGTATTGGGACAATAATCTGTTTATTCCAGTTTTTCAGTTTAGTAGCGCATGTGCTCTTTTGGATTATCTATTTGGCTGACCTGATTTTGTCCGGAAACCTACTGAAACACGGTCATTATTTTTGCAGTTTCTTTTGTTGCCACTAGTACCGCAGAAAAAACTTCACCTTCAAACACGTCACTTTGTAAGTTCCCTCCAACCAAGTATAACAAACTCAATTCTGGATTTGAATCTGATGAACATCAAGCCAAAATACTGGTCAAGGTATGTTAATTGTGACGGCTGACAGATTTTGTCTAATCATTCCAATTAACCACTTCACATTCCTTGCCAAGTTTATCACGAGAAGTCATTAAATGTCTGAAACAAGAGCTGCTCTTTTCTTTCTATGAAATGTGTGCATGTTTTAGCTCTGTGTGCTGAGTCAGTCTGTTCACTACTTTTGCAGCCATTCTCAATCTAGTTTATCCTGTAGTTTGTTTTTTACTCGATTTGAGTTGTCTTTCCAAGATAATACCATTTCCCAATGTCATTTCAGCTTTCTGTCAGAAGTGTAAGTGACATGCTTGCGATGGTCTACACAATGTAATGAATCTATTTTGCTAATAGCCTCTAAAGACGTCCGTTATTTCAACAAAAGCTGCATTTTATGGTTCGACAAGATGTCTTTAGCTAAAAACAGTCTTGCCAGCTTATTTCAGAAGTGCTAAAAAAAGATTGTTTACACTCTGCACCTGTTCAGTGGTCAGATTTTCTTTCATTTGGAGTACAGATGGCAGGACTGTTTCCAAGCAGAACCTCTTTTATTAGGCAACATTGCATCAAAAAGCCTCCCTCCAATGGTTATGCTTCTCATTCCTGCCACTGCAGTCGTTTAGCCGCCCCAGAGCTGAAGTGGGATCAGGTGATGCTATTTAGGATCTCTGGGGTAATGCAGAACACAGAAAACATCAACACCTTGTACACGAGGCAGCTGATCTAGGGCCAGTAGAATTACTAGTTGATTTATTTTTTTATTTCATATTTAGCAATATTTATTAATTATTTTCTATTTTTATTTATTATAAATACATTTATGTGTTATTTATTTATTTTACATTTTTATTTATTTTTACTTTGGAGGTTATCAAATCTGTATGGACTCAACGGATTGTGTAACTAGATGGACAAACTATTTGAGAAAGTTGTAATACGTAGAACACAGGAACTTCTGCTATTTTTAGGTCCCAGTCCCATTTCTTGCTAGACTTTCTGTCTCTGACTTGGAGCCCTAAGTAATGAGACTCATCAAAACTATGATGCTATAGATTTTCATTATATCCTAATCCTTGGATGTCCGTGAACACAGACCAATATTTCTCTTGACTCCTTCAACTTTCTACCTCTGGGACAGAAATCCTGATTCTGTATGCAGTGACACACAGCATTTCTTTTGACTCATATATGCATGCTTTAATAACGTCCCATTTAACCGGTTCACAGACTTGCTCACAATCCAATCAGAATCTGTGTAAAGCTAGAGAACTAATCATTTGCTTCCTCATCTTCAAATTATGCAGTACTTGACTGTAATTTTCCCATTTGCGGAACCACAACTGTGGAATTAATTGGAAGGCTTGTGTCTGTCTGTGTTGTGGGACACACATGAGTGATAAGGGGATTTGTGTGTTGTATTTACAAGGTGATGATGCAGTGTGTTAGCTGATGTTTCCTTTTCCCAAATGTTGTTATAAAACATCAAGGGGAAAAACGGTTTTTCATGACCAGGTGGTGTCTCAATCTTGGACTGATTTTGAAAGCTTTGGGGCATAATTAATGGTGCCTGCTATGGGAAAGCATCCCAGTTACTATTGCTCAAATGTAGATCTAGGAATTTGAACAATCACTTACATGTTGCTCCAGTTTTGCTAACAAGTTAGATTTTGTCCAGATCAACTATGACTGGACATTTGTTGATCGCCTGCTTTGTGTTTCGGTTACTTACAGTGTTGCACCTGGTTAGGCCATTTAATGGATTAATGTGGCTATTTGTATTGTTTAAATGATCAACACAAATGTGAAAATTTGGTTATAATTTACTCAGCCTCGTCTCATTCCAAATCTGTGTGACTTTATTTCAGAAGATATTTTTATTATTACAATATTATATATATATTTTTTCATCCTAAACGTCAAGCCAGTTTTACACTCATTGACTTTCATTGTATGGACCAAAGTCTTAAAAATATTAGCTTTTGTTGTTCCACAGAAGTGTGTGTTTATATACATATATTTATATACTTTTTTTGTATGGAAAGGTTTGAAACTACTACACAATAACAACCAAACATTTCTTGGCAGTACTATTTCAAATATTTTGTTAGAAAAAGAGATTCAATATTATTTTATGTAGTAGTATATATTGTCTCATATAGTATAATATATTTCTGTTGTATGTACATATAGTAGGTAAACTGTCCAACACTGACAACGTTTCAGAAGGAAGCAGAATTTATTTTTCTTCCCTTGAACTCATGCTTTTTTTTTTGTATTTCACATGGTGTGAATTTTGATGGAGTGAAAGATGATTCAGCTCTGTGAAATGAAAGCTGTCCGGTGTATTCATGGCTATTAGTTGTTGGTGACATCATCCGATAACTTGATTTCAAGCCCATTACTTGGTCCTGTGGCCAAGACGAGCTTTGTTTCTCCATATCAGTGCTTAGTGAGACTTCCTTGATCCTCCCTGAAGAAAAAATATTTGTACCAATTTTTCTGAAGCGGATCTCTACAATTCACCCTTCATAGTAGCTCGCCAGATTTCAGAGTCTCAGCTGTATCTCGCTGTCTCTGTCCCGAAAGGGTTAAACCCGTGAAAACATCCATGTTTTTCTCCACCCACCTGCCCGTAATAGTTGTGATGTGATTGTAACATTGACCGCTTTACCCTTCGCCCATCCAGGCATATGAATAATTGATCAGGTCCGGAAAGTGCAATAAGTGGACCACATCCTGCTCGGTGAACGTTGTGAGAGAGCGTCTAACGTCTAACTGCCAGCCTATTGGTCTGGTCTTGTCTTACCACAGCAGTGTTTGCTTGAGAGTAGCCACAACAACATGCTGCTTTCTCTGAGATCTCACGGAGTCGCTGATGGCAGTTTGGGAGCTAACGCGAACGGCTCTAACGCACTTGTTACAAGTGCACCTAAAGACCAGGATGGACTTCTGCAGTACATCTGCTGTCAGAAGAGACTCGGTGGTTCTCTCCTCCTCTCATGTAGGTGCTATTCTGACTCTTTATCTTTCTGTTTGCTCTTAAACTGAGCTGTTAGTTGAGTGTGATCTCTAGTTTCACTATCGGATTTTATTTTATGTAATGTAAATTAATGTAATGTAATTTTACATTTTCTAATTAATATATAAGCAGTATTACTCATTTTTGTGTAAATTAATCTAGCTAAGGTGGTGCAAGGGCACTAAGAAACAAATTATGCATCTAATAATGTTTAATTATTATTATTATTATTATTATTATTATTATTATTAATCAGGAATACATATTAAACTTAACACTAAACTGTGTTTCTAATGACTTTTATTATTTGTATTTTATTTTTTATACGTTATTATATTATGATTATTTTTTTCTGGAATAAGAAGTCAGTTGTAGGTTATGCTATCTGTGTCTGATCTAATGGCAGTACATTACCAAACTGGTTTGAAGGAGGATCAGTCCATATTAAAGCTGACACTGAGTGCCTTTTAAAGGGCTGTTCTGATTGGCCGGGATGAAAGTGGCAAGTATACTTGCCTTTGTGTCAGTTTCAAATTGCACTCAAAAATCTTCATAATGTTGCCATAATAACAAATCAAGTTAATATTTGCACAACTTGACCTTGCTCTCTGAAGAGGCTATATCCGCTGACTCATTAGATATCATCTAAACAGCTTTGATAATTTGTGATTAGCTCATCACATTTTATGAGTAATGTTTGTTTCGGTTTCGAGGCAGGAAGAGAAACTGAGGGTGCTTGCTTATATAACGGGGCCTTTTACATGCACATTAAGGCTAGCGTAGGTGTATTTTATGTGTTAAAGACAAAGAACGTTTGAGAAGGGAATTTGTAGGGTGGGTTACACAAACATGGACCATTCCGAATGGTTGCCTTTCTTAAAGTTGGGCACAGAATTGTAATGTTAGATTAGATTTGACACATGAGTTGATTACTGCTTGGCTTGTCCAGATGGCTGAGCTCTAATGTCATATTTTTGCATGGAGTCTTGTGCTGCAGGGAGAATTCTGTGAGAATCCAATTAATGTGTTCTGCAAGCCATTTGTCTCTGGTTAAGGCTGAGTTTAGCTTTGCTACTTGGTGCGCTTTGCATGCCATGATCTACTTTGCTCCAACATTCATGTTGATGTAAAAACAATGTTACTTTAGTATTATCCCAAGACAGATGTTGTTTTATGTTTTGTTACATTTTGTGTTTTATTTAGTTTTACCTTTTATATGTTAAATGTAATATATTTTTCAAATATAATTTTTAGTTTGGTTTTAGATTTTGTGTTGTGCTTTGTGAAAGGTTATGTTTTGCTATTTTAGCTTGCTTAGATTTTATTATTGTGGCATAATCCATTCAGAAAAATCCATTGGAAACATTAACTATGGGTCCTTTGTCAGGCAGATGATCTCAAATCTGCAGTGTGGACCAGACCTTTTGATGTGTAGACAAAAGTTACTCTTGTTTTTGCAATGCCCTGCTGTGTGAAGCAAATAAACCGGAAATGGCACATGTAGTCTGGTAATGCGCTACAGAGAGGGCCTTACCTCCAGACTCTGTAAACAGACCTCTCTCACCTGCACAATGCTGCATTGATTGATTAGTAAAGCATGTCACGGCAGAGACTTGTCCTGTGTTCATGCTAAGATTTCATTCAGACCTGGCAAACGCATCAAAGCCTCTATACCCAAACTGTGCTGTAAAATAAGACAATATCAAGGCTTGCTTTTCAATCTGCATGATATATTTCCAGCATGAGG